>NW_014569794.1:168972-189172 GCF_001313835.1 Polistes canadensis
AAAAAAAAAAAAAAAAAAAAAGAGAAGAGAAGATTGATGTTGAGCGTGGATTCGCGCGCATGTCCGAGAGTAGAGAGAGAGAATAGTGTCTAGGGAGGGTGATGAGGTGGGGGTGGTGGTGGTGGTAGTTCCGACGACTGGGGGATGGGACAGGCAGGTTGGGAAGAGGGGGTGTCAGGGGATGTGGGAGTTAGACAAGGGGTCCAAGGGGGGTATTAGGGTCGGGAGGAATGAAGAGGACGTCTACTAAAGCTGTGGTGGTAGCATATCCATCTATCTCTCTCTCTCTCTCTCTCTCTTTCTCTCTCGAATACGACGCAGTGTGTAGTCGACAGCATCCCGGCGCGGGTGGTCGTCTCGGATCGAAGAGAGGAGAGACGGACAAACAAGGGCCCGGGAAAAGCCGGCGGCAATTCGTATTCTATTATCTTATTTTGATCTTTTTTCTAATATAACGAAAAGAAAAACAAAACAAGATCACGTTTCTTCAAATTTTCCATCTCGTTATTGGTTAACAGTTTTTTTCACACCTATTAAATAATAATCCTATATTTTAATCTCATCGATGTAGTATATTTCTCTGCTTAAACTGACTTCGTCGTGAAAAAATAAATGGAAAATTCGTTTGAAAAATTCGGGGTTGTAAAAAAGATGCTCGTAAAATTTGACTAACACACCACCACCAGCACTACCACTACCATCACCACCACTATTCTACTCCACGACGATCGTGATTCTTTATAAATAGAAAAAGAAGAAGAAGAAAAAGAAGAGTGGCGGAGGATGGTGGCAAAAAGGAAGAACGCGCGAGCGGAAGAGATTTGAGCGTGGCGGTTGTTCCGAGAATACGCGGAAGCGAGAAAGAAAAAGAAAAAGAAAAAGAGGAGGAGGAGGAGGAGGAGGTGGTGGTAATGGTGGTGGAGGAGGAAGAGGAGGAAAAGGAGGAAGAGAAGGAGTAAAGAAAGAAGAGAGGAAGGAGGAGGTATCAGTTACTCTGGCGTCTCGTTCATCTCGTCCAGTTCGGTTCACGTTCGTGTTCTGTCGCGTGCAAAAGAAGACACACATTACATATATATATCTATATAGATTTGTTTTCGTCTTTTTCGTTAACATTCGAATTCACGAAGACGCCCCTCGTAGACTCGCGTGGCTACCCTCCGCGACCGCACCTGTCTCGGTCGCGCGCGCACCTTTTCTAACACAACACACAACGATAACCACAAACAGGAATCAACAAACCCAACGATGATTGAACAAAACCAAAAGAAGAATTAAAAGAAGAAGAATAAGAAAATAGAAAGAGACAGGAACTATCAACAGGAGGAACAACAACAACAACAACAGTAACAGTAGCAGTAGTAGCAGCACCAACCCAGCATCAGTACCAGAACCAGTACCAACACCAGACTACGAAGAATTTCCTTCACGATGTCGCGTTGGGAACCCGCGAAGTGTGTCGTTGCTATTTTAAAGTAGTACGTATATTCCGAGCTCGGAGGACGTTCGTCTCGTTCGTTTATTTAGTTAGTTAGTTAATTTTATTCGTTCTCACTATTTTCTAACGATATTTCTACGAATGGTTAATACTTCTCCATGAGGTAAACAATAAATATAATAATTTTGATACGCGGATATTATTTGATAGAAATGCAACAAAAAAACAATGATAAAAGTTGACGGTACGTTGACCACGTTAACTATCCTTTAACCGCTATTACACAAATTACTTTGTTGTATATATATATACATATATATATAAATTACATATATATATATATATATATATAACATCTATCGCTGCTTAACGCTTGCGGTACTACTACGGTCCATCATCCACACAGCCACCCAACAGAACCAACCAACGTTTCGAGCACGCGCGAAAAACCTCCCGCCGAATATCCCAAGAGGAAAGAATGAGAAAGAGAGAGAGAGAGAGAGAGAGAGAGAGGGAAATAGTTAACTAATCGACCGTTTTATTACAAACCTTTATCTCTCTTTCTCTCTTTTTTAATAATCATCTATACGCGTGCTTTCCTTTTCTTTTCTTTCTAATAATTATCATCTATACGTGCTTTTCATTTTTCGCGCTAATTTTTTTGTTCTTTTTTAAAACACCATTAACGTTATCGTATGAACTGTTTCGTCGTTATTTCAATGTTGATAAATTAAAAACGACGTAAAAAAATATAAATCGTTCATCGTCGTATAATATTATTTTCACGATAGTTCGTACGATACGATTAAATTTAGGATCAATTAGATTATCTGTTATCGTTGTCATCGTTATCGTTTTCGATAACGAATCACTATGTCGTGAGAATAAAAAAAAAACAAAATAACAAAAAAAAGAACTCACGTGAGATTCTCTACTCGCGTATTATTTTACTACCCGTTATATTCACCGATAGATTTTAGACGAAAGAGAAGCAAAATATAACAAAAAAAACAACAAGGAAAAAGAGAATACGGACTATATACTAACCCAACGGTGGTGCATCGGAGCGTATGCGTTTTAGCATCGCGACGCATGCAAACACAATAGCAGTAGGCAAGGCTTAGGAAAGCGTGTTCGTTGAGCATCAGTGAATACGTCACGATGTTTTATTTTCAAGTTTTTATCATTCGTATCGCGTGCCGTTTGATGTGTCAACCTTGTTTTTATAGGTAAAAACGCAATTTCTTTCCTCCCTACACTATTTCAAGCCATTACTATTATAATCCGGCCTATATATTCGGCCTTGATTTTTATTCCTCTTCTTTTTTTTTTTTTTTTGAAATTTATATTAACCGTTCTACAAATTTTCTTTCAATCGAAAAACAAATTTATATCAACAAAATCCGTCGACGGACAACTAAACATAGTATGTATATTTATTATAAAATTCAAGGATAAAATGTTACATCGATAGACGAGTTTTTCATTTCGAAATCTACTTGCTGACTCACTAAACCGTATCGACGAGAAGAAAATATTATAATATATATATTCATATTTTATATATATATTTATTATATATAAAAAGGCATTCGTGTATATATACTTGTAGGTAAAACAGACACGCTTTAATTACTCATTTTTCTTAGCCGTTCCAAAAAGGCAACGACGTGTGATACCATAAAAAGAGAGAAAGAGGGAGAGAGGGAGAGAGAGCTAAGTGAAGAAGAAGATGCGTGCACGCGGTTAAAACGGTATAGGTGGTTTAGCATAGTATAACAAGTAACTAAAAACTGCGACCGTATTATACATGACGATTATGATGTTGATAACGATGACAATGACAATGACGATGAAAAAATATAACAACGACGGATAAGTTGTTAAATCCTTTGCTTCTTTTTTACCACACACACACACACACGAAGGGCAAGTTATTTCGTGCTCGTCTCGTTACTTAACAAATTTCATTGGATCATTAGAATTCCCCTAGTGGGAATATTCTTCCCGCGAGACCTCTTATGGGATATTACCATTTTTCTGCTGCTACACACACTGCTCGAAAAGAAAGGGGGTCGCGGATTTTCTTCGTTAAGGGATTAATTAACGACAAAAATAAAATAATAAAAAGGAGATCATGCCGAGTTACTTGCGGGACGCAAGTATAAATATAGAGTTACCAATATGCGCGCGTTGTGTCTAGATTATCTTTTGCCGTGTTATTTGTCCCGCAGAGAAGTATCGACCCATCTCGAAATATAAAACGGGATATCGAGTAGCCCGAAGATAAGAAATAAAGCATTCTTTCCTCCCTTTTCTTCCTATTCTTCTTCGTTACAGGACAACGTAAAGAAAATAAGAAACTTATTCTACTTTTCTTTTTTTTTTTTTTCCTTTTCCATTTTTTTCTAAATAAATCGCGATTTGTTTTGCACCTATATATATAATAAGAGAAAATAAAAATAAAATAAAAAAGATATTGAACGATAAGTATCGAAAAAAAAAAAGAAACAAAACTTGATATCGTATTTTAACACGAATTAATAAAACATTTTGTCAATCCTTTATCTTTTAACCAAGACATTTTTTCAGTCACTCGAATCTCTTTCTTCAAACTCAAGTACGACAAGTGTACGATGATAACCATCATCTTTTGCTCTCTCTCTCTCTCTCTCTCTCTCTCTCTTTCTTAGAGTAATTTAATTAAACCATCGAGCTATCTTCAGGGACCACTCCCACTAATTGCGATCTTTCGATCTCGCAGACGGCGCACCAAATGACGAGGAGACAGAGAAAAAAAGAAAACAAATTAAATGAGATAAGAATGAGAGGTATGTGAAAATAATAATGGGAAATATTATCGATGTAAACAAAACTGTTAATTTTTCGTTTCTTTCGATAATATAAAATACGTCGATATATTATATATATATATATATATATATATATATATATATAAAACCCGTTATCTCATTTTCTATTTCGAGAATTTAACCTTCAACCTATATCGTCATCGTATTTGTCTATATAACGAGAATAAATTTTGTTCTTATGCAGAAAATGAAAAGAGAAGAACGGGGAAGGAAGAAGATCATTTCGTTTTTCGCGCGAAAAATTGAATAATAATAATAATAATAATAATAATAATAATAAATCATTGATCGAAAAGTGTCATCGATCTTTCACGTTATACGTTTATCGTGTTGTTAGTGAGAAAAAAGTGTTGTTATCTGTATAACACGGAAGAATGAAGATGATAAGAATGAATGTACGAGTCAAATATGTTCTTTTACGATACACCAAAGACACGTTAATCACTCGTCAAAGTCTACTTACGTTCACGATAACAGAGAGATTAATTGAAAAAAGATAGAACGATTAGAACGAACGTTTGAAAAGAAAAAAAAAAAAAGCTTAATCCCTTTGGATCTCGTTGGAAGATATATATTACGTTCTACAAAAAAATATACCTGCACACACACACACATACACACACACAGAGAAAAGAAATTTTACGAGCGATATAATAATAAAAATCATCGCAACGAAGTGTAAACTTTTTTGTTTGTTTCTTCCATTTAATACGAAAGAGATGATTGCCTATTATATTGGAAAAATAAAAAGAAATAAAGACAGATAGATAGGTAGATAATAATAATAACAATGTATGGGATCGAAAGCGCGTGCGCGTTGACGTGCGTGTTGTGTTTGGTGCACGTCAAACGAGATCACGCTACGAGATAATTACGACGACAAGTTGTCCCCGTGGATGAATGAACGTGACCC
The DNA here is from genome assembly GCF_001313835.1 of Polistes canadensis. Taxonomy (NCBI): domain Eukaryota; kingdom Metazoa; phylum Arthropoda; class Insecta; order Hymenoptera; family Vespidae; genus Polistes; species Polistes canadensis. The sequence continues at coordinate 174,194 of NW_014569794.1, forward strand.
GCACATTTTTTCTTACACTACACGGAGATAGAAAAAGAAAAGAAGAAATTAAAGGTGAAATAATAAAGGGTGGGAAAATAATAGAAAAGGTAGGAGTACGTGGAAGAAGAAAAAGAAAAAGAAGAAGAAGAAGAAGGGGAACGTTGCCTATCTTCATAGGTGAGAACGATAAGAAAAGGAAGAAGAAAAAGAAGAGGAAGTGGAAGAAGAATAAGAAGAATAAGAAGAAGAAGAAGAGAATAGCGGTTTCCAAGGCTTTTAGATTTGTTCGCAACGTGCCAACTTTATACAACACCTTCGTGATATACGCGAGTGCCAAGAACTGCTACTTTCGTGTATATAATAATATACACGTGTATAATAAATATATATATATATACACATTATATACATAGTCGTGATCTTTTTTCTTTTTTTTTTTCTTACGTTAGAAAAGAAAGTTTAACGGAAGGAAAATAAGGGGAAGAAGGTAGAAGAAGAAGAGGTCGACGTATGCGATCGGCAATAATTTGTGTCCACCAAAATCCGAGTTTTAACTCGATTTATTACTCCACTTATCCCTACCTCCCTCCCTTCCCACCCTTCCGTTCTCTTCTGTTCCATATATATCTATCTTTGATTTATCGTGAATTATTGTTGTTATGAGAATCGTGGATTATAATGGAAAGGAAAAGTACCGAAGCAAGACCGAAGATCGAAATCGTACGTGTCTCATCCATCGAACGGCGAAACTTTCGTCCCTTGGATGGGGTGCAACTTCGTGCTGCCTATAGTCACGTCAGAGTTGGAATTTATTGTCCGGAACCGGAAACGAAACCAGTCGTCGTTTGCGATAGCAAACCGCCCATCGAATACACGAGAAAATTTAAAAAGTAAGTTATTATAACTTTGCTACTTTTTTTTTTCTTTTTTCTATTTCGTTATAATTATTTTTGTGTTCTTTTTTTTGTTTTCTTTTTCTTACAACAACAATATGTCACATTTTATTCGCGTCGAATTATTTTTCCCTTTTCTTATTTTTTCTTTTTTTTTTTTTTTCGTTGTTGTTTTTGTCCCACGAATATCACGGATTTCAATGGAATTCAGGTCGAATTATTAACGCGTACGATAGTAATAAGTTTCGCCCATTAAAATGACCGAATTAAATTCTCGACGATCAGTTGAAGTCTTATGTTTATTATTTCGAAAGCGTCTAGTTAGAATTACAAATTGTGACACAGTAAAACTTTTTACCATTCGTTACGGAAACTTTGTGCATATATATATATTTATGCACATAGTTTAATAAGGTTTACGTATGTATATACACATTGTGATTAATTCATTATTTTTATTCATTTATCATTTTATCGAGTAAAGATCGTGTCTTCAATTTTTATGTATTTAAATATTGATATATACAGAAAGTTGCAATTAATTTATCTTTAACAACTTAAGATCAACCTTTGCTTTTTCAATTGAATATCAAACTTTATGTAATCGATATGCCCACTTGATACTTTTTTTTTTTTTTTACATGACCTTTTAAGAACGGAGATGCAAAAGAATTCATTATTACGTGCCGCAACGCGTAATGGAATGTCATTGCATGTTGCAACGAAACGTCTAGTTAAACTCGACGTAAGATTGATCATTATTTTTTTCTTTTTCTATTATATTTCATTATATGCAAATATTCGGTAGGATTAATTTAACGAACAGAAATATTCCTTTTTGTAATAGCGTACCTTCACAAAATCCTATATCCATTGGTGTAATAATAAATCTCTAACGAAAAAAAGAAAAAGAAAAATAAATAAAAAAAGATTCGCGAAAGAGGATTCCCCATTCGTTCGTTGAAGTTTCCAATTTTTGCTAGTCGGACGAGCGGAACGAACGAAAGTCGACCTACATTAATTCTAGGAAAAGCTGTGTTCTCGGTTCCGTCAGAACGTCATGCAAAAATATCAAGAAGATAAAATATACTTGCTACACGTGGCGTTGCTATGGTTAAAGTTAAGAGGCCTATCGACAAGAGAAGTATGTATATACGTTACCACAGGCAACTTCAGAAAAGGTTCGTGTGTTGTTGGGGTAGGTTTTGGTACTGCTGTTCGTGAATGAATGCCGAAATAAACGATCGAAGCAACCGTGTCGTCTCGTCACAACTATATAATTAAACCGTCCTTTTTTTAAAAATCTTTCCTAAATAAATTTATATATGAATGTGTGTATCTAAATTTACAAAATATTCTCAAAATTATGGATCAATCAAAAGACTGCGGGGTAGATAAAAAAAAATAAATCGAACGGAATGACACAATTATTTTGAAACAAAATAATCGAAGAAAAAGATCGAATACATTTATACGATTGTTTATCATCCCCGTTTCTCCTAATTTTGGTTTTGTTTTGTTTTTTTTTTCAGAAATTTGGGACCAGTATCGAGACTGTTGAGACGTCGTCATCACGCGACGTGTCTTGCAACTAAATCCTGTGATAACATTTATAGCGTGAATAGAAATAGTAATTCGTTGGATTGGAGATTAGGACAGAATGCGAACGAACAAGGTGATATTATCCTTCTCTCTCTCTCTCTTTCTTTAAAAAGAAATATATAACTTGAACTATAGTGGTAATTGAAAAAAAATAAATAAAAAACTTGTAAAGAAACAAAATCCAATTGTATCGACTAGTTACTTTGTTCCCTTTTAGGATTACAATCTCGACAAAGTGGTAGCTTAGACTGGAGAGTTGGAAGATCTGTCACTTTCGGTTCTAACAAGCTTCATTGGCGAGATGCCACTCGTAGTGCAGAACAACTTTCTGCCAATACTCCGATCGGTTCTGATCATATTCAAACGCCAAGTACCAAGTAGGTCGATTCTTACTTATATATGTACATATATTGTTTTTTTTTTTTTTTTTTTTTTTTTATATTGGTTGGATGTAATACATATACCTACTATTATATATAGCAGGTATATACATATATATTTTTTTTTCATAATGTAATATATATACCTATTATTATATTATAATAATATAACTTACCCCAAGATGTCATTTCACCTAAGGAAAAAAAGAGAAAAAAAAATGTATTATTTGTTCTTTTTTTTTTTTTTAGATCAAAACTCGTATCGTTACTTAGGCGACTCTCACCTCGTCTTTCACGACCAGGAAGTAAAGGATCCTTGCAATCGTCGCCGACTATTTGTCCATGGGTCCAAGTTGAATATTCGACGGAATCGATCGATGCCTCCAAACGAGAAGAGTCCCAAGAAAGTGACTTGACCTTTCAACAGGAATTACAGTTGAACGAGTTGAGAAAACGAATGGCTGGAATCGCTTCAACTTCTCAGGTAGTTCCTACCAATGTCGATCGTACGCCATGATACAAAGTACGATCGAAGTAATTGAGCTTTGAAAATAATAATGATGATGATGATGATTATTATTATTATTATTATTATTATTATTATTATCATATTAGTATTATTACGTCTAATATAAAATGAAAGAGGAAAGAACAGAATATTTTTCTTACACATTAATAACGATCGATCGATCTTAAATTAGTAACAATGTTGACGTCACTTAAAGCGGACTACTCTCTCGATGAGAAACCATTCGGAACGAAACATTATCTAAGGTGTGGTCATTAATGATTTCCGGTTTTCTTCTTATGCTTTAATCAACGTAAGATGAACAAGATAACTCATCAGAAAATATACGATTTTGTCTAACGCGTACGTTTTATTAATCCGTGATCGCGTCTCTCATTGAATATTCTTCAAATCTATTCGATTTATTTTAGTTTCTTCTTCTTTTTTCTTTCATCACGATAATATCGCATATATACAAATATATATATATATATCATTTTAAAATTGCAATTTCTTACGTATATCAGGTTATTACAAAATCTACAAACGATAATGAAGATCAAATAGTGCCACATCCGACCTTTGAAGTACAGGAATCCAACAGCATCCATCGTAACGACTACATCCATACAGCGTAAGCTTTTTAATTTTTTGTTTTTCTTTCAATTCCCCAGACCTCCCTACCCCACCCCCGCTCCCCCAAACCCCTTATCGCGGTTTAAATTCTCGAAAATGAATTTTATAATTTGTTTGATTAATATCAAATTAAAAGGACGTCTTATGATGGAACAACCAAAGATCATATGATGTACATATGAATATGTGTGTATATATATGCAGAATTTCTCGATTTCGTTTCCTATTATATAAAAAGGATTTGTATAAAAATTGAAAATGATTTTGATATATATTTTTTTTTTTTTAGCTTACTAGATCCTCACCTATCTTTTATTTTTTTCGTATAACAAGAGTAACGATTTAATTTTTTTCTCCTTTCCAATATTTATCTTCTTTTTTTTCTTTTTGTTAAATTCTTTTTTCTTTCTTTAATTCTTACAGCTCGTTTCATCTCTTAAAGTATGGAAGAAAAGTTTTGATAATCGTTCGTTCTAATAGTCTCAATCTAAATTTTGCATTAGCCAATAGAAAGTTAATGATTGCTCGATAAATGTTAATTAACAATGGCTAATATATAATGTAGGAAACTTTTCTTTCTAACATTCACGTACATAGACATACACAAATACATATATCATACTATGCACCTTTCCATTCACATTATGCATGATCTCTTTCCGAAACGAATACCTTCACCACTTTGTATATGTTACTCTCTATTAGATTATGTATATGCTGCACTTAATAAATAATTGCGAATGTTTCCCTGCATTGTGATCTTAATTTTCACCTTAGATGTGTTCGCTAAATGACTCGTGCCATAGGACAAATACTGTCATTGCGTTTAGATGACTGTCCTTGGTTAAATTGTTACATAATGTAAAAAGGAGAATGCAAAGTATACAAATTTATGAAAAGAAAAAAAGAAAAGAAAATACAAGAAATATTATATGCTCATATAAATTCTGGTAATTTTATTTTAATAATTCTGTTTATTTTTATTTTAATATTTCTTTCGAAATATCAATTAATCTTTTATATGATCTCGAGTGTTGATTTGATCATCGGTTAAATGAGATGTATTATACATATCTTTTTCTAAAAAATAATTCTTGTATTTAAACGACGCATCGAAGTATAACGGCCGTTGAAAAATTTAATCGCACCTCAACGCGATAAATACTATTCAGTATATGTACATATTAATTTATAGAAATAACCATTACAATAATGATTAACATATTTGTGAACACAAGTAACATTTCCAGTTTTATAAACGAAACATAAATAATTGTCTCTCGAAGGTACTTGAATACATAAACCGCATTTCTCATTGGGTTTAACATAATCTATTGTATGCAACGAATTTATATTTTTAGTATGAAATTGAAGGATTAAATCCAAAGAACCCTCTTCGTTTCCGTCTTCATCTTCGTCTTCGTCTTCATCTTCGTCTTCGTTATCGTCTCCATTTTTGTTTTCATCCTCAATTTCAATATCCATTTCTTCTTCTTCTTCTGTATGTTCATCATCTTCTTCTTCTTCTTCTGTATGTTCATCATATTCTTCTTCATCTTCTTCTTCTTCACATTCATCATATTCTCGTTCTTCTTCTATTTCCTTCGTGAAATGGTCATTCGAATAATAATCATCAGTGTTTTTTAGTTCAGATGAGATATCACTAGTATCAGTATCACAAAAAATATCTGATCCTTGCGTAGTACGTCGCATTTTTATATCTGGTTCAATTTTCATAAATATTTTACTTCTTTCCGTTTCTTGTTCATCCTTACATTTATTATTAGCTAAAGGTGTGCTAGTACTTATAAAGTTATTGTCTATATTTGTACAGATAGTAGCATAACTTGTAGATTCGGAAATATCGCTGCTCTGAGATTTCATAAATGAACTTTTCTTATTTTGTATATTAAATGTAAAATATGTGCTACCATTGCTTTCTTTACTACTATTACTCATTTGGCTATTATTAGTTTCTTTGCTACTATTAGTATCTCTGCTACTATAAATTTCTTTGCTGTCAGCACCGGTACTAGATTCCAATGTCGTTATTTTCTTACTTTCTCGTGAAGCTATATCAAGCATATCAGATTTTGCTTCCTGCATTTCAATATCTTTTACATTTTGTTGGTTATTGGATTTATCGACTATCATGGTATAACGACCTTGCGTCCATCTTTGCAATTCAATGGTCATTTTTGGTTTCATATTTGGTTCCATTGAAACAAGATCCAATTCCGTATAACGTTTAAGAAGATCAAAGAAGGCTTTAGATTTAAACATATCATAAAAATTCTTTAAAAATCTTGGCAGAGTCGTTTCATCAGCTATTTCATAGTTTCGTTCATCGGCAGGACCAAGTTTTTTCCAACAAATACTTTCAGAGACAATTTCTTGTGAAAGTGTATCATATATATTTTCTACGAAAAATTTGGCAAGCAATATATAAGATTTTTTTTCTATTGTCTTCTGGATAGATTTAACATATTTTTCTTCCATATAGATAGACTTTATCCATGTATCTAAGTTACTTTCCATGTCCATTGGTTCAATATATTTACATGGTAATACAGGTCTTGGCGGTCTTTTTTTCTCTGGAATAATTATTGGACCCTTGAACCAGCCATTAATGGAACAACGAGTTTTTTCCTTGGTAAGCACTTCTGCTACTTGATGGAAAGAGTTGTCTGTAACTTCAAAAAAGATGAACGAATTAGGCTCTGGTAGCAGAGACCGTACTACATTCTGAGGAAATCCATTTTCATCTGTATCGAAAAGATCCAAGGTTCCTCCATATTCAGGAAGCCATTTCGATGAGAGATACAATATATAAGCTATTTTTCTTTCACCCATATTATCATCGTGGCAAAGCAAGTAATCTGTATTTTTGTAAATTGAACTCGACATTGAGATTTTATTATTCAGTTCAATTTTTGTAACATGTTTCATCCATTCGGTCATATCTTTTTTAAAAGTTGAATAAAAAAATTGTATATTAGGTTTGCTCACAGATTTAAGGTCTTTTGATTGTGCAAATTGATGTAGATCGTTAAAAGTTTTTTGATATTTGATTCCCGCTAATTCACCTTTGAGTTTCTTTAGAAATTGTTTGTTATCCAGAAAATTAGATATCTTACAAACTCTAAAAGGTTTTGTTATAATTTCAAATTGATCTGTCTTAATCTCGTTATAATTGCACCAGTTGTTTGTAACTAAGGTCTTAAATTCTTCACTTTCAACATGATCTGAAATAATGCTACACTTCGGTTTCTTCCAGTCTGGTTCATCACTCAATGAATCGTTTGCCGACATGTTTCAGTAAAAATCTTTTTAATTTAAATTGACTAGTAATTTGTTAATTTTCTGTATAAAAAGTACTTATTTCTAGTCAATGCATTACTTTCAATATAAGCTAATATTATTTTTTGTTCTTCTTAGATGATATATGCTGATAAATTTTCTTAAAACATTTAAAAGTAAGGTTAAAATAAATATTATATCACATCTTCCTAATACGTAATATTTCTCGTTTAACCTAGTTATATATTTTTTATATTCTTTCACTAGCTCATTCGTATTAATAGTGTGAGCGTGATGCTTATAAATTCATATAAATTTTTCGAGAATAATCTTTCGTAATTTTGTTTTCTTGAAAGCATACTGTAAGACACGTTAGTTTTTAAATGGCCCACGTGGTCGTTTAACTTATGTATTCTGCAAAAAAATTAATCAATCGTAAGATACAATAAATAGTAATAATTCTAATATATGATTAAAAAATAAGTTAGATTCATTGAATTAGTTAATAATTAAAAATACAAACCCACTGAAGCAGAAAGCGTAATAATATTCCAAATTAACAAGTAACAGATTTCCTTCCGTATCGCACAGTATTCTACTGTCACATAACATGTCCGTCGTGATATTATTGAAGTTGAAAACATTGACCGGATCGAAGTCAGGGATGTATTACGTAATATTCAGTACCCGTTCTGAATCTTCCTCTGTATTCTCAATTTTATTACCGACGAAGGATGAATTCGAAAAGCGCGCTAGTTTATCTCGTGCTGCGCATGAGTGCGGCGCATGAGCACACCGCAGTACGATGTTAGGCCGATTGACGGCGCTGACGGCGTTCGGTGCCAAGATGGCGACAGCGTTACGCGTTTGACGGATGCCGTTGGTCCGCATGGAAATTCGGGGCACACCCTCGCCGCTAAATTCTACTAAGTGAGACGTCGTCAAGCACGACCAGCCTAGATATCGCGAAATAGAAGCTCAAGGAAGCCTACGCGTCTGCCAAAACTGGAGTCCGGAAAGCCAACCTCGCACGCATACGTAAGTTTTTAAAAATGAACTTCTTTAAACGCGACACCATCATCGCTCTCTCGAAAGAGTGACTAAGAAAGAAAGAGCTATACACGCACGCATGGATTTTGCATATATTCAAGAGAAACTGCTTTAATTGATTTATTCGTATTACAATCATTCATTGACGTCTTCTCTTCTTTTTACCTAACCGTTCCTACGTTCTTACAAACATTTCCTTCGAGCATCTTAACCCAACGATAATCCTTAATTTCTTTTATTCGAAAAAAGAATCATCTTAAGACAACAAGCTCCAAATTAGATCGGTATTGTTTATATCCAAATTAATTGATTTATTTCAGAAACATATTTCTCTTATAGAATATTTGTTAAACCTATTTATTTCGTATTATCATGTATCTTTCGTTCTCTCGGACAAAGATCACTACTTTATTATGATTTTATCCAAGTACCCTAAAAAGGAAAACTTACGGAGGAGTAACGTCATACTATTTATACATATATACATACGTTCAACTTCATCGACGAAACGCGAAAACGTTACTTTTTTTTCTCTTTCGGAGCAGATCGAAAGCCGGCTCGTAAATGCAGCTCGTGTGAGCGCGCGCGCACGCGCGCGCGTGTGTATGTCCGTCTTTCGGACTAATGTAAATCTTGACCTTGAACAGAACTTTCCTTCCAAAGCATATATTCCGTTTTTAGCTTTAAAATTATCTATTTTTATTTTTCGACTAGTTATGATGCTAATATTACGACCTAATAACCTGTCTCGTATTTTGTTTATGTTTGTATTTTAGTTTCTCATAAAATTCGCAAGTAAATAGATAATTGAATTACGTTAGATTTTAGACAACAGTTTAACGGATTTATCATTTAATTCGAGTGTACAAAAATATCCTATAATTATTATATATTATTTAATCGAAATAAGTTTAAAAAAATTAATTTCCTCGTATAGAAGATACGTGAGATATGAGCAGGTGCAAGATCGATTCTCGAAGAATTGATTTTTTCGTATTATAGGTTTTTCAAACTTACAATTAGTGATTAATATTATATCATTCTTTTCTTTTTTTTTTATCCTTTATCGATTAAAAGTGGTAGATATACAGTGACAGAGAGAATTATTGTCACAGATTACATTTTTCTATAATATTTTTTGTAAATTTGTAAAATGTACTATTTGTTTTTTTTTTTTATTTTATTTTATTTTTTATTTAATTATATAATATTTTATTTAATGTTTTATCTTATTTTTTATTTCATTATATAATATTTTATTTAATATTTTATTTAGTATTTTATACAATATAAAAATGAAATAAAGTATCTTAAATACTTTTGACAATATTTATATTAGATATTATAGGAAAATAATCTTTTGTCAATATTTTAGGTCAAAATTGTATATATATATACACATATTTTCCATCGAAAAATATAAAAATTCGTTCGTCATTCTTTTTGATTAGTATACATTAGCTTTATTTACTATCGGTTTAGTCAATATTTGTTCCATTTCTCGTGAAAAGATTGGTCATTAGTCTTTTTCTTAACACACAAGGAAAATACCTTAAATCGAATAGTTGGAGTGCTTGGTAAAAGTAAAGCATTTCTTGATTCTCAGATATCAGGACAGGCTTTGATATCAACGACATCGTTTCTATCGAAATGTTACTTTTTCCTAATAGCTTTCACCGACAAAAGAAGAAATGTAAAAGCACATTTTAACTATGAAATATATACTACCAGTCAAATATATTTGATCACGTAAAAATTTACAAAATGATTATAAAATATTACAATTGTAGGGTTCATCGAAATAACTATCTTTTATTTTCAGTATTGCTTTACATATTCCTGGAATCTTAACTAACAACTTCTACGATTTTGTGAAAGCAATTTGTTTTTAAGAATTAATTAAAACTAAATTATAAACGTGATCGAAATAATACGTAATCGATGTATCGAAAATACGTTTTACACAAATAAAATTTCTTTTTATGGATGATACATTAAAATCTAAACATAATTAATTATTTATTGAACAAACGATTGATTTCCTATAGAAATACTAAGGCAAAATTGGATAGAACACTTATTAAAGTCAATTTTTAATCATTTTGCAAGATGATCAAATAATTTCGACCTGTAGTGTATTATAATTCTTCTTTTTTTAGATACAAACAAAAAATTAGATTATACAGGGTGAATCATTGAATTCATTAATAATTTTATCAATATATCTATAATAATATTTATCAAAAGTATTAGTATAAATAATATTATAACTTTTGGATTATTATAAAGTCTGTTAAGTTTTGAATTCGTTAAGATCCTCATTAAAAATTGTAATTTAAATGTAAGCGCCGTAAGTAAAAAAATAAAAAATGAAAGTAAATATTTCCACTTCCGCGAATCCTTCCTTTGAAGAAATCGGATAAAGTATAAGAGCAGCGTTCGTTACGTCAGGAATTTTTTTTCCCCCTTTTCTTTTTTTTTTTTCCTTTTTTTTTTACTAGAAAAATAATTTAATTTCGTAATCACTTCAAACGATTGAAACGATGAAAAAGCCGGTCGAACTCGTTAGAAAAACTTGGCGATTTGGAGTTTGATCGATGACACAACGACAACGATATATATATGTATACACATATGTACACACGTACGTGCATACACGTGTACATAGAAATATATATATATATATATTAACCATGTAAAAATATTACAAATTTTTCGATATAAATAAAAAAAAAAAAGACAAATTGTCAGTCGTTTATTTTGAAAATTTCACGAAAATAATAGACAAAAATTTACCAAATGTTTATAAAAATAATACAATCCTATAAGTTCATCGAAAAATCTCTCTTGCTTTCAATGTATTATATTATAAATTTCGTTGCAATTGTCGAGTAAGATAAAATTGCGTGTGATGACGTTAACGGTATGTTTAAAAGAACATTGGTGGTGGTGTCTGCGTTCGAAAAATGTGTCGAACGCGTTTCCTTTTCTACCGTGTTGAAGAGTGCGCTCGCGCGTTGACGATGACGATGGGAGCAGGTTGCCGTAACGCCTTTGAACGGCATCATTCCTTGCTCGAAGTTTGCGGGGTATATACGTGCGTACGTGCAAGTGAGTGAGTGAGTGAGTAAACGAGATATATATAAGAATCGTTCAAATACCCCTTGCACCTTCTTATCAATTATTTCCTCAATCTTTTATTATACTTATTTATATTATATGTATACATTTTTTATCTAATTTTTTTTTTTAATGATACCAGTTACCATTTTTTAAATATTTATTTATTTGTTTATTTATTATTGTTATTTTCTTTTTTGTGATATCCAGAAAATAACTTACACGACGTGCATAATACATACATCGGACGACCATACTTTAATCGCATTAGTGCGACTTTAACGGTCGTCGACTCCCTGTGGATTAAAGTGCCTTTTGCTTTTCTCTCGATAAGTCTTGTAAGTATGTAACGGTTATAACGTAACGGATATGCCATTATACATTGACCATAGATATCGATATTTTCGATGTAACGATTCTTAGATTTTTAAAAGATATACTTTTCGCTAAGACCTTATGATCTTTAAGATCAATCTCCTCTAACGTCCTTGTCATTTCTTCTTTTACCTTCCATTTGTAACACATATTACACGTAATAGATACACACACGCACATATATAGATATACATGTACATATAATTACATTTATATATATATATATAATACTTAGAATCCTTACAAATGCGAATTTATATTATACTCGTAGGTGTATCTCATTTCCGTTTGTAAATGTGCACAAAAAAAAATATAGCCGTGAAGATTCGAGTTAGTTTTTTAAATGACTTAATCGCGAAGAAAATTGTTGAGTATCGCGAGCATGAACGAACGCAGCAGCTGTCGAGAGTATTCGTTCCTTTAAAAGTGTTTCAGCAATATTCCGTCCGGTAACGAGCTGATTGCTACGGATTATTTTTTTTTCTCCACTCTCATCTCTCTTTCTATCTCGTCGTTTCCTCGATATCATGCGACGTGCTACAAAAAATTCTCGGATTATATTTTTTTATTTTTTTTTATAATTAAATGAAAACCAAATTACAACGTTTAGAAAAAGTATCCATAATTTATAACGAATATACCTACGATATCATATAACGAGTTCAAATATTCTCAGTACGTATGTAATAATAATAATAATAATGATAATAATTTAAAAAAGAAAATAAAGATTTTTTTTTTTTAGTAAATATATAATATCATTTTATTTAATTTCAAATATTTCAAGTAATAATTATAAAACGTTTACAAAATACCAATGTGTACTATGATTTTAGGATATATTTTTTATTATATTATAATATAGAAAAAAAAAAGAGAGAAAAAATGGAAAAGAAATGTAACATTTACATATACGTTTTCACGTTGAGATATTACAAACAGTACGTTGAAGGAAAAAAATAAAATCGATATTTGCATTTTATTCACACTTATATTTCCCACATACTAACTTTAAAGTTTTTACGATTTACATACTTAAGTCGAACTTTACGAGCCGTTTATCATGGATAAAATTCTTTCTCTCTTTCTTTTTTCTTTGTTATTTCTTTCCGTCCATCGTCAAATTTGATTTTCTCGTCTAACTTAGTACACGTGCGAAATAATTTTATTACCGTACTACAACCACCTCGTACATTCGTTCTAGACGGTCGTGCGAGAAAACGAAGAAGAATCGTCTCGGTGCACGAACGGCCAAGTTACGAGACCTTTTACGAGGCCGGTAATCACAATAGACCATGCCTAGAGAACCAACTACGTGTCTATAATACATGTAACATATGTGTATACCTAGATATATGTATGCGTATGAATATGTCGTTGAACGACGATGTATATTCTGGAACGAAACTATAACGTGTTAGCTTGTAGCGAATATTTTGTTTTATTTTTTTTTTATCAAAGAATTTTCCAATAGATAGAATATTTTATCAATAAGTAAGAATATCTTTTTTTTCTATTGCGATAAAATAATACAAGTCACGAGAATCATTTTTATTTCTTTTTTATTATTATTATTATTATTATTATAAGATATTTCGTATACACGTGTACTTTATGATAAAAAAAAAATATAAAAGTTATTTTATTTTCAGACTATTTTTATTTGTATATTTATTTGTTTGATAATTTTATTTGGAAATTTGTTTTTTTCTTTTTTTTTTTTTTTTTCGTAAAATTCATCAACGAATATAATACGGTCGGTGCATAATTTATGAAATAAATGATGATACGAATATTGCGAGAGTAGATAGCCTTTCAGTGTACCCCTTCTAATTTTCTCTCGCTAGTTGGATAACGATAACGATAACGATGATGAGGAAGAAGTGGGACGAGGGGGGGGGAATAAATAAAGGGGTTGCGCTTCTCCTATTCACTCGTTCCAACGAGTTTGAATTTTATTCGCGTTCGTTCTACTAATATCCCAAGCATAACAGGTTCCTATATGGTTCTACTATAACCTCCTCCTCCCCTTCCCCTTTCCCCCTTTCTCTCCCTCTTTCTTCTCCTTTCCTTCTCGTTGTTGTCGCATAATTTATCGTTTGCAGTGCGTGGGTGTATGTACGCCGGGCAAACAAACCTGCGTTTTCAGGACTAACTTTCCCTTTTTCGGAAATTCCCTTTTTCTACATTTTTTCCTAATATCTCGGAAGTGGAATGAAAAGAAAGTATATTGAATGATTTTTAATTTGAAACTCTAACCATAAGTGATAATGATCGACATTATTTTCTTCTCGGAATTAATCCGTTATAGAGAAGTTCTGTAGGTGTATGGAAAAATACGGGTATGTAAGAAAAATTTGTCATTCGTGTTTATTGAATCGTATTTTTATTTATTATACTTATTTAAAAATTAAAATGATAAGTAACGGTGTAGTATTTAAAAATAAAATATATATCACAGGAATACTTTTGCATGTATTCGTATAATTATTATCGATTATTTAATTATTCTAATACGAAACTAACACAAAATATTCTGTCAAAAAGAGAAGACAATATTATAATCAGATTACTAAGAAGTAAAAAAAAAAAAAAAAACAAATAGATGACGTATGGTGTACGATTAAGATAAATCATGCTCTAGATCCAGCGTGCGTGTGCTCTTAAAAAGATACTAATTGTAAGTTGCAAAAGAAAAATCGTTTACAGACATATTTTTCATTTTTATGGAAATTATTATCGTTTCTGATTTCACGGCACTTTACTACTATTACTATTATTCTACTACTACTATTACAGATCGGAAAGGTGTGGTCAACGTGTTCACAATAAGCAAACAACGTTCTTTTAATTGACCAATTAAAAGAACGATGATTTACGTTACGTATTAATTAACCATTTAGAGATTAAGATTATTCATGTTAAACGTTTAAAAATAATTATTTATTCTTTTTCATTTGACCGATCTTTAAATATTTTCTTTTGCATGGTTTAAACGAGACGGTGGTGTCGCGTTATAATCCTTTCCTCCTTTTATTTCGAATTTTGCACGTCTTCTTTATTTCTTCAACTTCATTTTCTCATTACATTATGACGCATACATTTACATATATACGGCTATCTTTTTTTTTTT
>NW_014569794.1:189243-237164 GCF_001313835.1 Polistes canadensis
ATTTTCTTTTTTTTTCTTTTTTTTTTTTTTTTTATTACAGATAATGTTCCCTTCGTTGTTGCACGCACTTTCATGCTATTGCAACTGCGAATTAAATATTTAACAAGATAGCTTTTAACATCCGCGTAAGTTAAACACGATCGATCTTTATATACACGACAATATTTTCTTTTTCACGAATATTACGTGAACTTGAGTTTCGAATGTAACATCGAATATTATTACGATATTTTCTCTAAATAATATATTATATAATATTATAATTCTAATTATTTATATAATATATTAATTAATTATTACAAAAATCAAATGTTTTGTCTTCTGTTATTAATTAAATTAGATTTTTTAATCGAACATGCCAATAAATGATTAATTATTATCTTATTATCCCTTAAACACAAATTAATATTTTTATTATCTTAAGACAATAGACTTGCCTTTTGTAAAAAGTCAAAAAAGAAAAGAGATTCCCCAGTAGCTCGTTAATGCCAGACCGTAAAAGGCGCATTAGCCGTAAAACCCACGCTCAATTTATACACAAGCATGCGTCTGTGTGTGATAAATCGAGATATGTAACTAGGTATTTACTTCTTTATATGTATGTATATAGGTATGTATAACGAGCTAACACGTAAACGAGGCGAGATTGGTTTCAATTCGATAATACGATGCATCATCATTTTCTTAGCAAATAACATTTTGTTTTTTCTTTTTTTTTTTTTTTCCCCCTATTTCTCTACACCAAATTCGTACCACATTCGATAAAATCAATCTTCGCTTATAAAATTATTTTTTTGTTTAATTTTTTTTCATATGTTGTCATATCGAAACGTTTAGGTTGTATATAGGAATTATGTAAAATTAGATTCAATTTATTATAATAATAATTATGAATACTTATCATAAATAAAATATATTTTTTTTTAAATTTTCGTGCATAACATTCGTCCGATTGCATCTAAAATCATGATGCACAATATGATCATCTTTCTAACGAGTAAAATCAATCGTGTTATTTTATTTGTGCTTGTTTATTTTTCAATTTTCCTCAATCAAAAATTCAAATTCATCTGGGTTATTCGTTCTTCCGGTATTATCGAAGAACCCGTTCGTAACTCGTTTCCTTTACACGCAGACTGCCATTTCCTCTTTCTAACAGAAATCGTTTTCCCCGTTTGATGGCTTTCTCGACTCCACTCGGTATATAATTGAATATTATTAAATGGAAAAGGAAAATAAACATGGACGATCCTTCCTTTTTTTTTTTTTTTTTTTTTTTTTCTTTTCTTTTTTCTTTATGTTTAAACATATTAAATACATTCGTATTATATCCGTTTATAAATGATTTAATAAATTATCATTCTTATTTAGAATGATGATAGGAAAATATTTAGAATTGGATAATTTTACATGGTGGTGTGTAGTTCGTTAACGGATGACCTTTCAATCGCATTATCGTATCTCATACGAATATGGCTTCCAACGTAAACGTCACGTCGTTAGAATCGCTAATTAATATGCCTTAAAGGTATATCGTATATTATTATAGTCATGTCATTTGTCAGTGTTTTTAAACGTACGAAACCGAGTGTTGTCGAGTATCAAATATTCCTAATGTTAAATTGAAAATTATTCGATATGCTATTTTTTTTTTACTTTTTTTTTTTTTTTTAAACTAATTCATGGTATGAGAATTTGAAGGAATATGGGAAGGGAACGAGTCTATTCTTGATTTAGATGACATAATTTTTCTTGGGCAGAATAAAAACCTCGAAGGGAGAATATAGTCTCTCTCTCTCTCTCTCTCTCTCTCTCTCTTTCTCATACACACACACATACTTTTGGTTTCTCTTTCCCTACAAACCTTCAACGAAAGAGGGAAGGATAGAGGAGAGACGACAGAACGCACGGTTCAAATGTCACGTTGCTTTATTTTCGTTTATATTTAGAAACGAGAATGAGAGAGATAGAAAAAGAGAAAGAAGAAGAAAGAGAGAGAGAGAGAGAGAGAGTTCAGCCAGTGTCACTTACCTCTCTGAGCTCTCGACACACTCGCTAGATGATTTTCGTAAAAGGAATAGAAGAAATTAACGTTCTCTTGACTTCTGCCAAAAATTCGTGACAAATCTTTCAGACTTGCCTTGGGTCTCTTTCATTATACCCCGCGAATTCTATTTTTGTTCTTAAAGGGGAATCATTTATTTTGCTTCAATTTTAAATGCATTTTTGTTTTTTACAAAGATGATAAACCTCGTAATTCTGATCGGATTTAGTTTTATAAAAAATTTGTATTCATCGTTGAAATCCAAAAATTATTGTATTTTCGTATTAACTTGACAACGATATGTTTTACTTTATTTTAGGATTTTTCTATTTTTCGTATTGTAATATTTTTGAATTGCATAATTATTATTTAAATAATTTTTTAAAATCACCGCAGTGTGTGTCACATTGACAACGGCAGTACTATTTTTAAACAACGAGAAGACCCCTTTTGTAATAATCCTAATTGAATCGAGTTAATGAATTAGTTACATCTTTGAAACGGATGATAGGTTTAATCTCGATACTTAAACCATGTCAACCCTCTCTTTATTTTTCTCCTCTTCCTTTATCTATTTTAGGCTCGTCTATCCCTCGATTTACCGTTCATTTCGTAACTGAATATACCTTACGATCGTTCGAGCTTGACGATTTTCTAAGCACAAATTTCTATTTCTCGAGGTTGTTCAAAATGAATGGGCGGTAACATTGAATGAGTACGTGGAAAAAGGAACACGAACGTACCTTTAGCTATTCTAAAAGATAAATGTTTCTCATTTCTGTCTTGACTGTTAATTTTTTTTTTGCTTCTTCTTCTTCTTCTTCTTAGAATAATATCTGCATAAATGTATAAGATCTATTTTTTTTTTTTTTTTTTTAAATTAGAGTAATTCTAGATTTTTAATTCTCATCATTATCATTATTATTATTAATATAATTCTCTCTCTAAGAGGACTGAATAATCTTCTCCTATTATGGTTAATTAACTTTTAAGAGGTACTCTCTTAACATAATAATCGTATGCAATAGTAAGGAATGATACATTTAATAGAAAATTCTTTTAAACTTTCTTATTATTCAAGCAAGCCACTAGCGCGCGAAACGTAGCGAAACAAACGTAAGAACGTAAGAACTTAAACTATGAGAGAAATCCCTGAGAACCTGACAACTTTTCTATTCAGTTTACTTTGCAATTAACGAACGGAGATGAAGAAAGTATTATGGAAGACGGGAATATAATTATAATATTTGAAATGATCAGTTTATGTGTCTACTCCAGATTTGCTATCATCATTTGCAAGTTTTTCTCGATTGTGTATTACATTTTTGTTGTTTTTGTTTCTTTTTTTTTTTTTTCTTTCTAATTCTCCTTCAACATTTTTTGTTTTATAAATCTAAGAAGAAGAAAAACCTGAGAATCAAACAACTTTTATGATCAATGTGCGTGCAATTAACGATCATAGATAAAAAAAGAACTGTTACAAAGATAGAGAATATGATTGTATAATAATTCTATGCATTTTAATTGTTTTTTTTTCTTTCAACAAACTTTGTCTAAATATTTAAAAAAAAAAAAAAAACTCGAAATAACTAATCTATAGTCGTTAAGATATAATGAAAATTAGTATGCCAGGAGGTCACAATGTAATTTCGGTCTTAATAGGTCCAATGAAAGATAACGATAGAAGGTTAAACGTAAAATTTACGAGCTTATATCATTGGTTTGCTGAAAGGGTTCGAAACAATCTTTATCATATTCAGCTCGTTGCGAAGCAAACGGCAAGTTCGAGGTCAAGCACAACTTTCTTCGCTATTAAATGCCTGTCCGTGCTTCTTCGACGATGAATAACAGTCGCGAAACCGCAGGTATACTAACCTACATCCGTCAGTTACGATTAACAAGACAATTCATTATAATATTATATTTAACAAATTTCTTTTTTCCTTTTTTTCTTTCTCTCTCTTTTTTTTTTCTATTTAAACATACGCATGTATAATTATTTTTGTATAAACGAATTTGCTGAGTTTTTTTTTTTCTTCTTCTATCTCTTCTTATTAACAATTAGTATAATATAATATAATTACTTGTTGTTGTTGTTGATCTATGTAACAAAACGAGAAAGCAGCGTTAAAATAAAAGAAAGAATGAACCCACAACTGGGTATACTCGGAATGGTGTTTTTCTTCGACGAACTACAATGAGTACGCGATTTGCATAGTAATTTATGTGTAGACGTTCTTTAAGTCATTAACAGGCTATAGAGATGAACGTTCAAGATTAGTAGAAAGTATGGTTGGGTAGAAAATTTGTTTGGTGTATATTACTAATAAATTTGTGATCTCTGTCGTTAGATTCTACCAATCAGTCAACACAGTTCGTTTATTAAAAATTAAATGATCTTATATGATATCATAAAACATTAGTGGTTTATGAGAAATTGAAGGAAATATACTAGTTTTTTTTTTTTTTAGATAAAGACAAGTATACAACAGCTATATAACAACAACAACAATAATAGTAATAATAATATATAGATATATTGTACATGGTGTCGAAGAAGTTACTCCTACGGATCAAC
This sequence comes from Polistes canadensis, assembly GCF_001313835.1. Classification (NCBI taxonomy): domain Eukaryota; kingdom Metazoa; phylum Arthropoda; class Insecta; order Hymenoptera; family Vespidae; genus Polistes; species Polistes canadensis. The sequence continues at coordinate 193,866 of NW_014569794.1, forward strand.
ACGTAACGTGATTGCATATAATTTTATCTACCTTTTCGAGAAGCAAGAATAACTTGTTGCTTATTTGAACGAGGACAGCTTGTATCGCGAAGTCGTCGCATAACTCTTTCTTGAATTATAGTTTCTTACATTAGATAAGATCAGGTGTCGCGTGAAAAGCACCGTTCGTTTCGTATTATCGATTCGAACGTTAGAAATTTGTAGACAACTAAATCGAACGGGAATAAGAATTAGGTATTTATTATAGGACCGTTATATATATATATGTTGTACACGTGTTAAACATATTTCCTATGTTGTTGAAATATATTCTAAGGGAAAATAACACGTGTGTTGTTTTGAGAAAAAAAAAACAAAACGTTTCTTGTTACACGGGGAAGTAGTAATAGAATTTGATTAATAGTAATTCATATATTTTTGTTTATATATATCATAGATTCTGTAGATAAAAATAATGTATTGTATTTTTGAAAAAATTCGAGAAACAAAGGGTTTATATAGCGTAGTATGTTAATTAATTTTATTAAAAGAACAAATAACACGCGTGTTTTTTCAGACAAAATTTATTATAACGAACATACGTGATTTATATCATCGAGGTATAATGATGTCATTAAAAATTATCCTCTCTGAAGAATATTGAATATTATATTATTTCTTTATCCTCATACGGTCATAACACACGTCGTCTTCACAAGCATTTTTTTCTTTTCCCTACCTATCAAAACCGAACAAATTATTTTTCGGTTGGACAGCTGCACGCGGCTGCATTAGAACAAAGCAAAACTTGGTTGTTCTATAGGTATACATACACACACACACACACATACACACACACTTGCGCGAGAAGGGCATATTGCATTTGAATTCATAGCTGTGCTTTCTTGCATTCCCAGACGATGGCTCTTGTTTCTCTCTGGTGTTCTCAAACTCGACATGGGTTTTATATTTATACTCATTTGTAAAAAAAAAAAAAAAAAGAAAAAAAAAGAAAATAAATAAAATGAAGAAGTTTTCACAGTGTGCTCTGCTGCTGCTGCTGTGCACGGTGATTTTCAAGATGAGAGTCCGAAGTATATACCTACGACTCGTTAAGTTAAAACATTTGCATCGAATAAATCGCTTCTCGCTCTTCTCTGAACTTTTCTCTCTCTCTCTCCCTCCCTCTGGTAGAAACAGACTCGTGAAAAGATTTGAACCGGTTAATTCACAGCGACTAAAGCAGATGGCTGAAGAAGAAGAAGAAGAAGAAGAAGGTGATACGAAAGTTTTCATTTTCTGGAATGAAAAAAAAAGTCAGGAACCTACGGTGGTGTGTAGTGGTGTGTGATGATGGTGGTAGTGTATCATTTCAAAAGTAACGAGAAATTCTTGCGAGAGTCCCGGTTGAAGTATGCACTATGTTCAGAAAATAAAAATAATAATAATAATAATAAAAATAAAACAAGATGTGTGTGAAAATTGGATTTTCTTGGAACTTCGGAACTGAGTTTAATGCACGGGTTGCTGTTATACACGCGTGCCAAACTTTTGCTTGGCTGGCCGATGGGCGGCCTCAGAGTCAAAATAACTTTGAACTCTTCGTTGAACGATTAGAATTTCTCTCTCTGGCTTACTCTCTCACTCATTCTATCTTTCTCGTTTTACCTTACTTACGCGTTACGTGAGAAAATTTATAGAACAAATTTAATATATTTATTATTTATATCTATCGTTATATATAATAAAACATAACATTTGTATAGATTTTGATGACCTTTCGTTAATACATTTTATTTCTTTTTTGTTTTTTTCGTTTGATTCATTAACACGTGTACTCAACTCGTCTGATTCCTTCGGAAAGAGTAAAGAAATTCTATCTATCCATCGTACCAGCGGTACCTTTCATCGAGACTATTAAATTTGTAGACCGTGTTTCTCTTCCGTTTCAATATAAATGGCGTTAAATCGGTCAAATTTTGAGAATAGAAATTTTTCATACGTAATCAAAGAAAAGAAAAATAAATTCACGTATATTATATTCAATTTTTATTATGTATTTATTTCAATGTACATTTAAAGAAATGTCAAAATAAAATGTATTATTATAATTCTATCAGATAAAAATAATCGGGGTTATACTGACAATAAAATATTTCAAATTACATACATATCCTCGTGTGTTAATAAAATCTAGTTTTTTTTTTCTCTGGATTTACAGAAAAGAAAAAAAGAATTCCCCATTTCCCTTAAGTTCTATCACTTTTATTAGATCCTATATACTTAAACGGTAAACAGTTTCTCTTCGAACTATTCTCAGTCGAGTTAGTTTTCGTTTCGCGTAAACTTTTCTGGCATTAACAGACATCCTATCCAAATTCAAACGTTAACAACTCTAATTTTTGTTGTCTTTTTTTGGGGGGGGGGGTTCCATATCAAAATTAAATTACACTCACAATCATTGATTTCGATATAAAATTTTGAAAATAAAGTATAAAGAAAGAATGTAAGAGAAACGAGTGTACGAGTGAGAGTAAATTTTCTTATCCTTGTTATTCTATTTTTGTCGAACGTTGTATCTCGAGACTTGATTTACGAGTTTGGTAATTGAAAGTGACAAGGTCTGGGATGTCGTTGAAAGGAGAGAAAAAAATCGAGGGTTTGTCGTTAAGAAGAGGGTGGTAGTAGTGGTAGTGTAACAGAAATGGGGATAGGAATAGGGATGGGGGGAGGAGGTGGAGGAGGAAGGACTTAAGGTTCCTGCTTCATTTACACCGACACCTCGACACACAACGTCGACGACCCCTCACAGGGTTTGCTAACGATTCAACATCGTGAATCGAGCCACTCGTCGTGAGTCTTCTTAATTTTCCCCCACCTCCTTTCCCCTCCCCTCGCAACTGACCCCTTTCTCTCTCTCTCACTCTCTCTCTCACTCTTTCTGTATGTATCTCTGTTTATGTGTGTGTATGTTTTTTTATTTTATTCTTTCTTTATCATCGTGTCTTCTTCTTCTTCTTCTTCTTCATATCCGACAAACGACCTTTAATTCATCCGAAGTTCTTCTTCACGTATCTCATCCATCCATTCATGACTCATAACACTTTTCCCTTCGACTTATTATTTTAACCGGGGGATTTATAGGTCTGGATCCTTGAATAAAGTTCCAACGAAAAAGTTCTTTGCAAACAGTGCAAGAATTTATTGAAACGCGTAAAGTTGATTAATCTGTGGGGGAGGCGGGGGGGAAATCGTCAAAGTTAAACGTTGAAGGGGAATATTTTATAATGAGAGAGAGCCTTTGAGAAAATGATCGGGGAGTGATTAGGGACGATACGATTTTATTAAAATGTCTAAGATTTAATTTAAAAAAAAAAAAAAAATACATTTCATTTCTTTTTTTKTTTTTTTTTTTTTTTTTTTTTCAATTGTTTGGTCAATCGATTATTTTATTTTCTAAGTTTTTATAATTGTTTTTTTTGTTTATCGATGAAAGAAAAAAGAAATTATGTATGAGTACAATTTTTAGGTAATAAAAGAGATAATACGTTTTTTATTTGAATATTTAATTTAACAAGTTTATATTTCGTTGATTTATTAAGACAAAATTATTTGATGGAAATTATGAGATGGTTTATATATATATATATATTTATTATTACAAATGATTCTTTAAAATATTAACTATTTTGGTTTAATACCTACTCTTTTTCACGCCCACCAACGAGACACATTTAAGTCAACTTAAAATGATGAATTGCAAATGAGTCAGAAAAGATTACCACCATATGAATTTCGTATTAGTAATTCTGGGTTTAAATGATTTTATATGCATAAAAAATAATGTTTCTTTCTTTTTTTTTTTATTATTATTATTGATGCATCATAATTATATTACGGAGAATAATTCGTAAGGTTTGAGAAAAAAAAATCACTGGATCTGCGAAGTGAGATCGAAAGAAAATCAATAGATTTATAACGAATTCTAAAGTCGTCTTACTTCTTACCTTTTGTGTCTGACATGAGTGAAAAAACAAGTGATTAAGATTTACGATAGATCTTCGATAGACCTGTTGTTGCCATCGATATTGGATATTTTCTTTCTCGTTGATAATTACGTACACTACAGATCAAAATTATTTTAAACGCGTAAAGAAAAGTTGCACAATTTTCTAAATAAATAACCTATCGTTTATTATTCGTAATCAGATCGCAAAAATAAATAAAAAATAAATTAGTTTTATTAAAAACACGTATTTTTTTTTTTTTTCGAACAAACAATTGATTTCTTATACAACTATTAAGAAGAAGAAAAAATTGGATAGAAGAAGAAGACACTCATTCGAGTTCAATCATTTTTAATCATTTTGTCAAACGGTCAAATAATTTTAACTGTTAGTGTATAGTATATACGAATACTTATTTTACATAACCATAAACGTGTACGCGAAATACGCGAAAGGATGCGTTTCTATATTATCATGCTAAATCAAGAAAGTAAAGAAAAAATAAAAAAAAAAATAAAACAAGACAGATATAAAACCATTTAAGCGAGAAAGTCTTCTTCGAAATAAAATATATTTTTTTTTTTTTTTTCTTTATTCGTACCGCTGCCGACAAATTATTAACAATTTTCCTGACATCTTTTCTCGAATATAACAGGATAACTAACAACGACCCCGTTATACGTATATACGTATATATCATTATTAATTGCTGTAATCGAATAATGATGAAAACGAATTACCGATCGGACACACAATTATTCTCGTAAGAAATAAGCTACCACCAATATTATTAGATCTTGAATCATATGAGTCATGGATTCGTGGGTATCGGTACGCCCACACGTTTACCATTCGAATGGTTGTATGTTTCCACTTGATCGATTCGTATATATGGATAAACCTTTGTATAAGGAAAAATCGAAAAGATAATCAATTCTTTTACATATATATAAATATCCGCAATCATTTTTCAAGCATACTTTTACAAAAGAAAAAAAAACCTATTACACAAAACTCAAGTACTTATTGCAAATCGGATCAAAATTTAGTATATATATATATATTTTTTTTTGGTTATTATTAATAATAAAAAATTTGTAGTCGTCAAACACTCGATTAATTTAAAATTAGAAATGTATTTAAGTTAACAAAATCTTTCGATTTTTATTCATTCATACTTATATATACCTATATATATATATATATATATTTGTTCTCTCGTTTGTTGACATTGTGCTTAGTCCACTCATCTCAAGTGGACAAGCAATACGATGAGACAATCATCCTAGTTGCAATTACACGCTTCTCGAACACGTCGAAGATATACTGGTGAGTAGTAAACGGGGGGGTGGAAATAGGGTGAGAGATGAGACGAGAAGGGAGAGAGAGAGTAGGATTTAGCGAAAGAAGATCTCGTCAGGTCGTTACGTAGATCGTAATGACGTTTAAGAATTAACGCCCCGTAAAAGACCAGCTTTGGTGAGAGGTCAAAACAAATAATCTGTGAGAAAGATAAAAAGAAAAGAAACAGAAAGAAAGAAAGAGAGAGATAGAAGACAGTGGTACGGAGGAAAATTAAGGGGGAACGCAAAACCTTTACGTTATGGGGAAAAGAGGGAGATGGTTTTGTGTTGGGAAGGTGTTGAACGCGTGGCTACTATGGGTGCACACGTGCACCATGGTGTCTTTCGAGATTAAAGCAACCGACGTATAAAATGTGTGCGTGTATACATGTGTGTGTATGTGTATGTGAGTGAGTAAGTTCTCGCTTTGGTTCGGCCTAATGTCCGTGAAGAAGTAAAGAAGAACGAGGGTTGGTAGGGTAAGAGGGTGAAGGAGAAGGAGGGAGGTGGAGAGGGAGGAAAAGAGGAAACGACGCGTGTCCCATCGTGGTTTTTCGAGTGTTCCTAAAATACTCAGCTCTTGCCCTCGTCCAGAAAGTAAAAGAGAGCGAAAAGAGAGAAAAAGAGAGAGAGGGGGGGCGAAGGGGGAAGGGGGAGGGAGTTTCTCTCGCAGAGACTCACACAAGATGAGAGAAAGACGAGACGAGAATGTCAGTATTCGAGAACTAGTCATCCTAGCAACGTGCTTACTTGGAGAATACAACACAACTAAGTGACACAAAGGGCACTATTCGAAGAGGGATAAATAATAAAAAAAGAAAGAAAAAAAAAAAAAAGAGTCGTTTTCACGTCGAGAAGGGATTCTTTTTCTTTCACATTACACGTGCGATTTCTTCTTATTCTTATTCTCTCGTTGATTTTTATTTTTTATTTTATTCTTTTGAGATTCTTTTCTCAAAGGAAAAGGTACGAACGTACGTTTTGAACAAAAAAATTCGAGATATTTGAAAATATATTTTAATATCCGTACGCGCGCGAAAAATACGAGTCAGTCTCCGTGTGCGTGTGTGAGTATATATATATATATATATATACCTTTGAAAAAGGAATATATTATATTCAGACGAATAAAACGATATCCTACTCGAATATCTTCCCCTTTGAAATTCTTTTAATATCTTTCACCGCGCGTTGTTTGATACCGTATCGATCTTCTCATCGATCCTCCTACCTACTATCGATAATATTATCGATCCAACAGGAGGTCTGTTCAAATTGTACGCTAGTGGAAGTTGGTATTATATTTACTTTACTTACTTACTTTTCTTATACTCCCCCCCCCTTCCCCTCCCTCTCTTTTGGATACGTTTACGCGTTAGATTTCAAAGGATGCCTCTCAAAATTGAAAGTGGTACTTACACTGTGAATCCTGTGCCCAAAAAGGGTACCTCGAAGTTTTTTCTATGGAAACATTGGCGAAGAAGGTACGATAGGAATTTCTCTCTCTCTCTCTCTCTCTCTCTCTCTTTCTCTCTCTTTTTTTTAATTTACTCTTATACTAATAACGATGACCTTTCGAGTATAATGCATTCATTAACGCAAAGTAAAAGAAGTGATTATTACTTTATCGTAGAATAATGTTTGTGTTACTAATCCAAACGTTGTTTTTTAAATTATCTCGTTAAAACTCATTTTTTTATTACTACTACTACTACTACGTTCGATTTCTCGAATGTTTAACGACAAACGTTTATATTATGAATCGCATTCGTTGTCGTCCATTGAGAGAAAAAAGGAGATAAGAAATTATAATTATAATTATTACATTCTCTCGTACCATCAATTGATACATTTTTCTTCATTTTTTTTTTTTTTTTTTATTTCAAACGTCTTCTTACTATTTAATTGATAATAACATTCATCGTCATAATTTCACGATCAAGCATGATTTCTTATTCCCCCTGTCCCCCTTGTCGCTCTGCCCAACCCTTTTGACCCCCCCCCCCCTGTCCCCCTTCTGTTGGTTGTTTCAATTCGCACAATCTTGCTTCGCTGCTGCACGTTGCATTTTGTGCATTTAATTCAGGCCTGCCCTTCACTGTCACCGCCACCTCCTCCTAATTTTTTTCTACTGGCTAAACACACTTTGTAAATAACGATTGAAACAAAAAAAACAAATCAACACACTTTTTTGTCATTGTCGTTATTGTTGTTGTTGTTGTTGTTGTTGTTGTTTCTGTATGGATTTTGATAATTTTCGAGAGAATACAGAAAACAAGGCAACAAGAAAAATAATAATAATAATAATAATAATAATGTTGGAGTACACAAAAATGATCACGAATTTCACTTACAATCACGCTGCTACTGCATGAAATTTGTCGCGAAGGTAAAGGAAGAAAAAAAAAAGGAAAAAAAAGAAATTTAACGAAATAAAAAGAAATAGGGAAACAACACTGCACCGAATTCCGATTGTATAAATTGTTTTACACGAATGAAAAAAGGATTTTAATGATCGTGTTCTCACGATATCAAACGTTGCCAAAGATTTATTTATTTAATTATCATTTATTCTACTTACACAGGAGGTGATTTTCGTTCTTGTAACGATTATCATAAATATGAAATATTGCAAAGGGGGAAAAAAAGGATTGGCGATCTTAATTGGCGGGTTATGTTATCCTGATCGCGATCAAGGATATCGAAATTGTGTTACGTATTTTATTATTATTATTTAAAAAAAAAAAAAAGGAAAATTCTTTTTTTAAAAATCCTCTCACTCGCAGAATTTCGCGTGAAACGACGGGAGAAATGTTGGTGACGAATCTATTTATGTCAAAAGAGTAATTTTATCGTTTCTCGTTTACCGTTTTTATTTATTCTTTTTATAAATTCCACCACGTTGACCGATTTAACGCGTTCGCGTTCGCGAAAGTAAAAGAAAATGATGACGATGAGGAAGACTTGTTGTTGTTGTTGAATGCTCGATCGTGTGTGTCGCGAGAAATATGAAATGAAACTTTCTTTTCTAATAAATTGATTGGGATTGTAATAAATAAATAGAAAAAAAGAAGACAACGATAAAATATAGTTAAAAGTGTGAGAAAATGTATAAGCAAAGTTTGCAAATTATTATCGTCAAATCCGAAAATATAACAATACTACATTCTTCGTGTAGCGTCTTTCGTTTTTCTTTTTTTCTTTTTTTTTCTTTCATCGTGCTTATTCGAGCGAGAAGAATTCGAATTTCTATCGAAGCCATCTAACATCAATGTTAAACTTCTTCAGATGGTATAAGCATGATCGGGAAAGAAAATAGAAAAAAAAGTAGTCGATTGGAACTAACGTGATCGTAAACGATTAAGAGAAGGAAACCGTGTCGGTCGTGGATGAACGAATGCAACACTATAGTATTATTTTTCAAACTTTTATTTCATATATTTCAATTTAAAAAAAGATCAAGCAAGAAAAGGATTCACAATTGTACAAGAAATTTGACATAAATTATGTAAAAATATTAATCTTTATTTAAAAAAATAGAAAAAGAAAGTTACTAAAAGTCGTAAGTTAAAGTTTATTAAAAATACGTATTCCTAATAGAAGAAATGAAAAAAGAAAACGAAAAAAAAATTGAAAAATTAATTTATATACTTTCTAAATAACTTGGCATAAATTATGAATTAGCTTGTATTAATAAATTAATAAAAAAAAAAGGAAAAATAGATATATGTAAATCGCATAAATTCCAATGAGAATGTTTCACATTCTCCCCATTTACATAATTGAATCTTAAACTACGAAAAATTACGATGTGAACAAAACAATCATCAAATATTCAACTCCCTCGTTACGTTTGATAATTTATTAAAACAATAATAATAACTAAATCGTTGGCACGTCTCGTCGTTGTGACATTCGACAAGAATTTCAAAATTCGATTATTATATCGTGAGAATACGAAAATAGATTAGAAAACGATAAAGATAAATCCCAAAAGTTCCCCCCAAAACCAAACCAAACCAAACCAACAAAACAAAACAAAACAAAAAAAAAAGAAATAAAAACTCGGTGCAGCGTGCACGAGAATCGTTGCGGGGAGGAAGAGGAGGAGAAGCAGAAGCAGAAAAAACAACCACCATCATCGTCGTCATCGTCGTCAAGGGATTGTCGTCGAACGGGGGTCGATCGCGAATCGAGTCGACGTGGGGTGGTGGTGGTGGGTGGTGGTGGAGGCGTTGGAGGAGGAGGTGGAGGAGGAGGAGGAGGAACACCAGGAACAAGAACACCGACCGAGTTAGTAGTACCAGGCCTGGAGGAGGAATTTCTTGGAGAATCCTACGTCGCGACGTCCCAGGTACAACCCGGGACTGGGTTGAGTTCAGTAGTTCCACGACGTACTACAACAAGACCCCTTTCTTTGGCCGTACAACCTATCAACTATCATCGTCTTGATCCGGACGCCACTAACGACGAACTCGATCATCAACAACAACAACAACAACATCATACACCTCATCATCTTCGACCCAACATGACCAGTCAGGACAGCATCGGAAGTTGCAGCTTGGACGTCGATCGTTCCGTCTCCGACCGATCAGGTTGGCTATCTCTGCGGTTATCTCTTCCCCCACCCCACCTCATCCGCACCCTCATTCTCCATCCCCCTCTCTGGCTTTCTCTCTCTCTCTCTTTCTTTCTTTATCTTATTTTCCCCAGCCCCTCGCACCCCTTTTTTCGAAACCTTGAAACCTTCTAATCCTCTTGCGGTCTTCTTCTTCTTCTTCTTCTTAAAGCAGATAGAATTTCGAACAAGTTTGTGGTATTTGTTTGTTTCTTTATTTTCGTATACACTTTACATCTCTACTTCCTCCCAAGATAGACATTCTCATTCGAAAGAGAGAGAGAGAGAGAGAAAGAAGACTCACCCAGCAACTCGAATGAACAAAAATTCTCCAATGAAAGAAAGAAATAAATAAAAAGAGAAGATAGATAGAAAGAGAAAGAGAGAGAGAGAGAGAGAGAAAGATTTCCTTTCCTTCGTTCCTTTGGCGCCTCGTTCACCTTACCTCTGAAACAAATCTCTTCTAGTCGTGCTTTTCGTTAGACCGCGAATGCCAATCGAATTTAGACTTTAAGCCGCAAGTAAAACGGCACCGAAGTGTTGCCCGTAAGACAGACAGACAGGCAAGCAAGCAAGCAAGCAGGCAAGCAGGCAGGTTCCCGTTGGTGGTAGTGGTGCGTGCCAAGAGAAGACCGAAACTCGTGCAAAGCCAACAGCAGCAGACCACTAGCATCAGAAGAGACCCTTTTACCGTTCCAGGGTTATTCCTGCCTCGAGTCTCCGTCGAGTGTGAGATTCGATCATCTTTAAAACGCGTTACTACTTCTTCTTGGCTTACCCTTGTCGTCATTTTTTTCCCTTTTTTTCTTTAAGATATTTATCCATTTTCGTGCGTTGTCGTCGTTGTTGCAGTTGTGCATTAATTTTCTTTGTTTTTTTTTTATTTTTTTTTGGTGGGGTAGAAGGAGTCAAGGGAATAGATATTTTAATCTTCGAAATAGTGCGTGTACTTTTTTTCTTTTTTTTTTTTTTTTGTTATCGGTTAAGTCTTGCAAATTTTGTTCTTTCCCTTCTTTTTTTTTTGTTTGTTTTGGAATAAATTTAAAACGGTATTACGAATATTACAGAAAATACCGTAGATTCCGTATCCGAGAGAACGCTGCACAGCCTGAACTTGTCGTGTAACGGTGAACAACAAAAGCCGGAAAATTTGGTGAACGGTAGCAGCGAGACGCTGCAAAAGTCACATCTTCTCACTCCTCCCGATGATAAGGTGATCGTCAGCAATGGTCATCGTTGCAGTCCCGAGCAACAAGAACAGCTGACAGCGAAAAAACCTAGTTACTTGGGATTGGCTTGCAGTATAAGCGGTTACTCGGGCATCACCAGGTACGATAGTAAATTGAGAGAAGGTTTCCGATCGAGAGATAGCAGCCCTGGAACAAGACTGATTACTAGGGATACTAGTCCTGCAGGTTTCAAGTAAGTACTTTTTACAATGTAACATTTAAAAACACGAATCATTGGTAAACTGCGAATTAAGGTGAACGAAAATAATATATGCAAATTATGCGTGTATATGTTCGATATTAGATTACAATAATTTCCTCATTTAAATGTAATTAGAATCATTTTAATATACTTACGAGATTCACTTCTATATATTAATTAATAATAAATAATAATAAATGTGTTAAATACTTTTGATTGTAGTATATATTATAGATTTTTTTAAATATGTTCAATATTTGTTTGCATTAATAAAATTCGCAGTAAAGCGTCGTTTTTTTGTATCGTGATTCGCTAAAACGAATACGAATTAGCTTATATTTTATCTTGTTTAGATCAAACGAGAATTTAAGTGTTCCGATACATCATTATCCGCCTAAAAGTCAATCAATTTCGCCACTCGCAATGGATCGACAAAATGGTTTTTCTAACGGCATGAAGGAAGAGTGTAAGATAGAAACTTATAGAGAAACAAGAAATACGATGAGTATATGTCAGGGCTTCTCTGAGGTCGATAAAGGGGTATCCTTACATACAACGTTTCCGGATGTCAGTCCCATAAGGGTAAATTCTTCCTCGAGAAGGAGTCCTGGGATCGTTCAAATGATGTCTTGCGGTCAACAAACCAAATCTTTTTCACCGAATTTTGCGGAATCTTCACCTAAATCTTCTACGATAAATAGTAAGAATTATAATATAATATTATAACACTTTTTGTGTGTGTTTTTTTTTTAAATGACTCAAAAAATAGTAATTAATTGTGAACATTTGTTTGTTCGTTTGTTTGTTTCTATTTTTTCCAGTTTCTAATACGTCGTTTAGCGAAACAAGTATATTAAACGGTTCAAATATCGATATAGAAAATCAAACTACGAATACCTCATCTAGCAGCGAAAAATCATTCATCCAACAACGCGTTGAACGGCTGTACGGTCCGGGTGCTTTGGCACAGGGTTTCTTTTTTAAACGCAGCGTTACTAAACTAAACGTTACTGACAATAGTTTCAATAAATATAATAATAATAATAGCGATACCTCGATGGACAACGTTAATACGGAAGAATCGTTGAAAAATTTGCCAGTTTTAAGACATCTACGACCTGAATTCCGTGCTCAACTTCCAGTTGTCAGTTCTAGAAAACCAACAGATGGTTCCGAACAAATAATAAAACCATTGCGAAGGTAATTAACATATTATTCTGATGGGAGGTTTGTTTATCTTTCGTTTATGTCAATATCACGTTTGATAAATAAAAAATGAAACGTTATAATAATGATTATTGATGTTCCGTTGCAAATCAGGATATCGCCAGCTCCGCGTAAAACCGAGCAACAATCTAAAACATGTAAAACCGCACACGTATCAGAAAGTGTCACGGAATCGGGAACTCAACACAATAACAGCATAGCGAGTATACCGGATCAACAACCCGCAGCACCTAAGGTAGTGTTACCTGTTCTAGAACCTAGTGCTAGTTCCGGTAACGTTGCTAAACAAATGCAGGAGACAGAGAAAACGACTGAGGAAAAGGATGGAAATTATTTTTTGAAAGTAAGTATGATAGATAACGTTATAACAGTATATATAATGTTATACCAATCGACAAAAAGAAAGAATGTGGTCATTTGACACAAGTCAATGTTTCTTCCCGTTTTGTTTACTCAACTTATCTATATCTATATATTCTCCTTAGCTGTTGAAACAAGAAACGGACAGACTTTTGTCATTAGCTGCGTCAGCGGAAGCAGAGTTGGCCAGTGGCGATCCCGTTGCATTACCCGAGGAAGCAGCTGGTAAATTGAGATCTGCTGCTGGCAAAGCGAGATTACTCGCTTCGCAAAAGATGCAACAGTTCGAAGGATTGTGTCAAAAAAATATTGTAAGCTATCGTTCCTAGAAATTGATATACCATTAAGTTAAAAATTATCATTTTAATGGTAGCCAGGAGCCGGCAATATTTTAGAAAAATTAATTTAAAAAAAGAAACAACACATCTCTAATACAACAAATTTAATATTTTTTCCTTTCTGTAATGATAATAATAATAATAATAATTATTATTATTATTATTATTAACGCATCACACGTATGTTGCGTTAAACAGTCGTTAAAATTTTTTAAGTGTAGGTTTTCATTTCTAAACTTTTTTAAATGTAATTTTAATTTTGGTAATCAAATTTCAATGATTTTATTATAACATTAATTTCTCGTATCAAAAATCGTTATTGTTTCACGTGTGATTTGAAACTGCTGCACTGCGAGCCAATTTAAATTCGTCAAAATAAATATATCGAAAATTTCATGCTTTACATCATTTTATATTCTTAAAATTAAAAATAGCTAGAAAGAAAAACTTCTTTTAATTTGTCTTCGACAAAGAGATGTTCTATTATTATTATTTCAGTTTTGTTTTCTTTTTTCTGTTGTAATATATTTAGAATCAAGTGCCAGGCGAAGAATTTCCAACAACGAACGAAGACTTGGCCGGATTTTGGGATATGGTGATGCTACAAGTAGTTCAAGTAAACGAACTCTTCGAGCAAATTGAAAAATCGAAAAAATCGCAGTGGCAAGAGGTATGTCAAGTTAATGTCCAATCTAAATTTCCATCTTCCTTGAAATCCCGACGTAAGAAATCAATCCAAGTACCGAAGATTCCCATAGAAAAAAAAACCCTCCGTGATGTTCCTAAAAATATCAATGAATGCATATCGAAAGAATTGAAACCTTCAAAAGCGTGTCACTTTTTACTATTACATAATAATAATACGGACCAAATTAATAATAATTCTAACGATACGACGAATATTGATTTAAAATTATATGCATCTACGTGCAACGATAAAATATCTGACGTAAATAATAATAATAATAATAATAATAATAATAATAATTTATCGAATGAAGATTTAACAAAATCAAAGAAAAATATCATAATCGTTGAAAGATGTATTCCCGAATATACAAATCGTGAACATTTCTTTAATCCCGATTGTAAATCATTTTACGAAAAGAATTACGTTTACTCTAATATATTTTCAAACGAAGATTATTTTAAAACGAACGACGATAAAATAAATACGAAAGATAAAGTCGAACGAAATTTTAAAGAAGAATTCACTACGATGGAGGAAAATAATATTCGTACAGAAGATACATCGGCACAAACTTCGTGTTTATCCATCGAAGAAGAATCTACGACGAATCGTATTAAAACGCGAAAAAATAATTTATTTAATTTTCCGGTTAAAAAACCATCTTATAGAATAATCAAACCTAAAATGAAATCTCAAATTCCTATACGCGAATGTTTGAAAAATGAAATAGATCAAATTAATCAAATGGATAACAAGGAAACATTTGTTCACCTTAAAGTGAAACATTTGAAAAATAATATCAACGACGATGATATAATAATAAAAGAAAATCAATCGCAAAATATTATATCAAAAATGAATTTCTTTTCTCGGCCAAGTATATCGTCCAGTATTAGAAAACAAAATTCTAAAAGGTCTCAATATAGCGTAACATTTTCTGACGAGATAAATATCTTTAAAACAAAAAATCCTTTATTCGACAATCATGAAAATGATTCCGAAGATACACTTAAAAATGTTTATAATTATGATACATCCGATCAAATTATACCGAATGAAAGTAAAACAAATTTGCAAAGTAAAGAAAAAATTATAAATAATTCTAATATGCAAGAAGAAACAATGAAATATGCAAATAATCAAATTTTCAATTATCCTAATCATTCTAAATCGAAATCAACGAAATCATTAAAAAGAAATTCTAAAATAAATTTATACAAAAAATTAAATAATACGCGAATCGTTAAAAGACCTATAGAAAAACCTAAAGGGTTTCGTCAAAATTTACAAAACGATAATAATCTCGAAAAAGTAATGTCCAATATGTTCCAAAATATTCATACTAATAATAATAACAATGAAATTATTAATAATGAAAAAATGATTAAACCTGGCACGTCAAATCAAAAAAATACAAAATATCGAACAATCGAAACAATAAATTCGAATAATAGAAATTCGAGCGAATATACGGAACGTGTTGTTACGAATTTATCGAATAATAATAATAATAATATTAAAGGAGTGTTGAATAAAATTATTAATCGATCGTTAAACAAACCGAACGAATTCAATCGTGAAAAAATAGAAGCATCATCGTCGAAACAATTCAAATCTACCGTTAACAAATATAATAAATCTAAATCAAATATCGATAAAAATCTTGTAACTAAACAAAATACTAATGAAAATCTATATAAAAAGATGCAAATAAACAAGGACATTGTTGGGAAAGAAAAGAAATATTCGAAATCCGGAGAAAAATCACCTAACGCTATCGTATGGTCTCCGATTGATTCGCAACCATTCATTCCGTTATCGCAAGAGACCTTGAAACAATTAGGAAGATTATATAGAATCGGTAAGCATCATTCCACATTTACAACGTCTATTAAAAATTCTCATAATAATATTAATAACAATAATAATAATAATAATATTAATAATAAGTTAGATAAAATAAAACCATTATATGATCAGAAAAGAAAAAAGGAATCTTTTAAAGTCAACAAATTATTATCTAACGAAAAGATAATAAATAATTATCAGGATAACTCAAGTTGCTGTATCGTTATGGATAAGGACAATTTTCATCAGAGTAATATTAACATCTCTACGAATTGCGAATATATTTTAACGAATAATCAAAGTCTGTGTTATGCTAATGGCGACAAAAATAAAACATTATATTTATTCGATATAAACAAATTATCCGACAAACGTCAAGATTTTCAACGATTTGTATCCTCCATCGTAACGTCATTGAATAACAAATTATCTAATAAAAATATCTCATCGAAATTATTGAAAAACGAAATGCATAAGTGTACTATAAACGATGTAATACCTGTTAATAAGGATAATCAAAACAACAACAATAATAACAACAAGATATCGCATTCGCGTGAATGGAATTGCAATAAACTTATTTATTCGCGTTCTATCGCAACATTTTCGTTATACAACAATACATCGAATGACGGAATAATGACGAAAAGTTTCGATTCATTCGAAACTGATATTACGGGTTTTGCTTTGAAACCTTGCGATCCTATGGATTCGAATATATCGATTAAAATATTACGAGATCTAAGCGAAGAATTTAATCAAAAAATTCAATCCTATTTAGAATCAGAAAAATATATTCCACTTGGTAGAAAGGCCATTGAAATATACGACGTGAGTAATAATAATAATAACAACAACAATAATATAATAAATTGCATAGACATTAAGAAGAAAAATAATAATACTATCGATAATAATTGTAATAAAATTTTGATCAAGGTAAATAATGCATATTCGTTTTTAAATTCTAACAAGATGCTTTGTCAATTGTCTTTGTATTTGTACATATACGGTATCGTTGGTCTATTATTAATATATTTTCAAATCAATCTTTACAAGTATTGTTTTTTAGAAAAGGAAAGACTTGTTTATTACTTGTAAATGCCAATTTAATATAATAATTCCCAACTTACGTTCGAATATTATTATGTATATCTCGATCTCTAATCATATATATATATATACACACACACACACATATTATTATAAATAAATTCTTTCGAAAGGATCTTATTTTTTAAGCAGCATTTAATATCGCGACCATAATAAGTTAGATAAGATCTTATGCAAAGGAAAACAAAACCAAGTGTTATCATCCAAAAACCAAGATCAACAACAAGTATATTATCATCCTACTTTTTTCTTTCTCCTTATTACAATCCCATAAAAAAAGAAGAATATAAATGGTGGTAAACAAAAAAATCCAGTACGTCCTATATATGTACCTATAATTATTAATTATATAAAGAGAGAGATGAAAAAAAAAAGGTATTCGCTAATAATTTCATTTCAGATTGTGCCGGAGAAAAAAAATAATGCATCACTTTCGCAGAATGGTAATACTGCCAAACGTCGTATAACACCTGTTCATAAAACAAAGCCTACTGCGAACAGCGAAGCCAATAAAAAGGCACGAGAAGCAAGGGAGCAAGCGAGACGACAATTGATTGAAGAAAAACGCCGAGCAATGCGTTCTTCTAATATGCAAAATCAAGATAATACGGTGAAAATATTTGCTCCCGAAACGTAACAGCTAACGTAAATTCCCTTTTTGATCGCAAGAAGACTTCTTTTCTTTCCTTGCTTTTTTTTTTAATTTTTTTTTATTATTATTATTTTTTTTTTTTTCTAATCTTTTTTCTTAATTCTTCTTTTTCTTTTTTCTTTTTTCTTTTTATTTTTATATACGAACATTATTCTCGAATTATAATTCCCCATTGGCATTAGGAATGACAACTTTAAACGTAGGCTACATTCCTGTACGATATTAACGAATCACACTGGTAGTAGTTGTTTATTGCTATTTTATGCACAATGCATAGGTGAGGAACAATTTTGCAATATGGCAAAGAATTTAATAACAACGCGTTTACGATTTTCGCTTTCCTCGAGAAATAACAATAATAATAATAATAATAATAATAATATTTAAAGAAAAAAAAAAAGAATAATAATAATAATAATAATAGTAAGGGATCGTGTTATATTTAACAAGCACATAGAAAGAAAAAAAGAAAAGAAGAAACAAAAAATCGTAAATCATCGTATATAATCAGTATTTCGAATTATTTATCGTTAGAGGATTTATTTAAAAAGAAGAAGAAGAAAAAGAAGAAGAAAAAAGAAAAGAAAGAAAAAAAAAAGTAACATTGAAAAATATTTTTATCTTTAAAATTTAGAAAGACATACATATAAGTGTTAACATTATTGCAATCAAAATCTACAATTTTAACATCGATATTAGAATTTAAATAGACGAACGAGCTTTATCATATCTATATTTGCAATTCGTGATAATTATTGTTTATATTTTTGTTTATACAATTGTAGTCTAAAGACTGTCAATTTATCATTCTAATCAATTCCCCCTCCCCCACCAATCAATCCACCCATTTCCATCATCATCGTCATCTCAATTTAATCTTGTCGTTTCCATTATTTCTCTAATTTATAGTTTGTAATTGTATTTATGTTCTTTTTATTGTATATCAGTATAAATGTTTCACGAATCGACGTTCTTATCCGTTTCTTTTTTTTTTTTTTTTTATTTTGCATTGATGCGTTCGATATCTATTTGTATTTTTCTTTTTTCCTTTTTTTTATAATTGTTTTTTTTTATTTCAGAAAATCACAAAATACATTGATACGTATGCATAAAAAAAAAAAAAAAAACAAAAAAATGTCTTCAACGAAATGTTATAAACATCTCGTGATGCGTCGACGTAAAAAAAAATTTTAACGAATTTGTTATAATACTGTTGCACTCACACAGATAATTCACCGATCAATTCTTTTTTTTATAAACGTTGATTGAAACTAAAGCAAAGAATTAGATATTAAGTTTGTAAGCGGTATATTTTAACAAACTAACATATATATATATATATATATAAAAAAAAAGAACACACGTGATTTTCTACAATTTTTATTATTCTACTATATAGATTATGTGGATATTTTTGAAACAGACGAATTTAACAATAGTCATATATTATATTACATTGCCTAAAATTTATTAGTTTAATTTTTCTTTTGTTTTTATTTTTTCTCCATAACTTTTGTAATATATTATTATCATTGCTGAAACGATTCCAATGGTTTTTAATGTCATTGCTTTTTTTCTTTTATCTCTAACGATTATTATTAATTTATATTCACGCGTATACATATATATATGGAAACAATAAAAACTAATAGATTTATACAAGTATATTACATATATTAAATATATGATATATACGTCTATTATACTAAAGAAAGTTCTAAAATCGTTTACGAGCTAAATCTATAAGAAAGAAAAAAAAAAATGCTAATAAAAAGAAGAAGAAATACACACACAGAAACACACACAAACATACATATTCAAGTCAGTCTCGAAAACATAATTACGTATATAATAATACACCCGCGTATATGGTATACATTATAATAATAATAATTTTAATCAAGAATGCGGGCAATAATAAAACTAATCATTTATAAAACACATTTATATAAGAATTCGTAATTCAATATAAACGTTTTTTGCGTTTAAAAAAATACAGTACTATATATGTATATAATAATCTTAAAGACAGTTGTTCCAATTGTTATAATTATTTATTACGTTTGCCAGATAGTTTCATTCTTTCTTCTTAATAACAGCCTTCAATGAGATAGTTGATTTTTTAGTGTTACAAGCTGTAAAGAAGAATAAAAAGATTCCTATTACTTCTATATATACATATATATATATATATATACACACACACCATTATTATTATAATATAATACTAAATATTTTTATTATTATTATTATTATTATTATTATTATTATAAATAGATAAACACGAATCTTCGGAATACGATTCTGATCGATAGTATTTTATAATAAATTTCACGTGTATTCGCGTTATTTATATTCTAAAAATGATCACGTTATTAGATTTTCTACAAATTATTCTTCTTCTTTCTTTTTCATTACAGGATGAAAAAAGATTTTTCTTTTAATTTATTGTTCGTATAATTATTATTTTAACGAATTTTCTCCTTCGCATACGCGCGAATGCAAACAAACAACAACAAGAACAAAAAATACGGCCGATATTTTTTAATTTTGTTTAATAATAGAAATTAAATAATTATCGCGAAAGAAAGAGAGAGAAAAAAAAAACAAAGAATATATTTGCGAAAATATATACGTGCGAATGGACCGTTAAAACAATAAGTATTTGTTAATTATTTGTATATTGAGAGAGAGAGAGAGAGAGAGTGAGAATGAAAGTGAAAGAGATAGAGAGAGAAAGAAAAACATTAGCTTTAATGAATACCGTTGCATTATTACAATTGCTTACAAAGTATATAAGATCAATAAAAATTGTTCTGCTATTTTTTTTTTCAAAATCGACACCAAAATTTCAATGATTAACAACAAATTCGGAAAATTGTTTTTCAATTTTAAAAGAAGAAGAAGAAGAAGTCAGTCGTTAGTGTTAAACCTAAGTAAATAAAAAAAAATACTCATCAGGATATGAACTATTTTATTGAAAGAAAAAACAACAACAACAAAAAAGAGTAAAAGTAAATCAAAAATGTTTATCATCCTCGTTGTTTGATTATATTAATTATATATCGTTTCGATAAATTTGTCAATTGCGTTTACCATTTGGATATTTTTTCAAAATGTCTACGGAAGAAAGATGTAACAGAAATAAGAAAACGAAACTAAAAAAAAGAAGAAGAAAGGGAAAAGGAAATTTTTCGATTCGGTGTAATTTTTATTCATTGTTAATTCCATTTGGTGCCTTCGTTATTTATACGTGTACATATATATATATATAAATCGACTGACAGATACAATCGATAAGAAAAGAAAAGAAAAAAAAAATATATATATATATATATCCATTTTCAATCGATCACGATTAAATAATCGTGAGTAATAATAATTAACGAAGAATATTAACAACACACAAAATTCGATTTAAAAGAAAAAAAAAAAAAATCAAAATTTCGCGTTTGCTCGTTTATGTCGATTTTATATTTATTGCTCTGTACTTTTTTTTTTTTTTTTTAAAAAAAAAAATTTTTTTTTTTTTTTTTTTTTTTTTTTTTTTTGACTCGTGAAATTTATTTTACTGTTTTAAACTTATATTAAGAATATTTCTTTTTTCCTATCATACGAAATTATTATATCTCCAGTTTAAACTGTAAATATACGTGAGCGTTTGTTAAGTAGTATGGAAGAGAAGAAGGAACATTTGTATGAATAATAATTATGTTGCGTGAATGAAATTATTACGAACGAATGTGCGAATATATTATTGCGTGTAACGTTGAAAAAAAAAAAAAAGAAGAAGAAGAAGAAGAAAAAAAGAAGAACGATTCTACCGAATAATTTAGTTTTTAAAAAAAATGATATTTGTATATTTGGCCGCGTCACTGGTCGACTCGTCACACACAAACACACTCGTATTAAAATAACGTTTATTCGACGTATTTTATTACACACATACGAATATAGATATTTATAACGTGTAGTAATTTATATCCAGTGTATAATCATTTTTTTTTTTTTTTTTTTTTTTTTTTTTTTTTTTTTTTTTTTTTTTTAAATATCGATTAAGAATTGTCAGACGTCTCGAGATAGATTTTTTTGTGCGGATCTAATCCGGAAAAATAATGCAACCGTTCGCATATTATATTTATACTTCAAATGAATTTCTTTTTTTATTTTTCTTTATTTTTTTTGTCTTCATTTTATTATTCAAATTGACTTTTGTCTTTTTAATATTATTCGATCATTTTATTCGTCGTGAACAATTGTCAATAGGATTTATATTCGAGGATTACGAAAGTTACGTGAAAAACAACAAGACGAAAAAAAAAAAAGACAACAAACAGTAAATCATAAGAATAATATCAAAATATTTCTAATGTACTTTATATATTTGTTATTGAGAGACGAGAGAGAGAGCCAAAATGTGATTATCATTTTAAAAAATAATATCGAGTCGAGTTCGATCGTATTTGGCTCATTGTTATTTCGTACGAATGAATAAATAAATAAATAAATAAATATATACGTATATATAACTGCTTGAAGGATCGATCAAATTTTTGCACTTTTCTTCTATCATTTCGTGCCTTGAATAATCTATTTCGAAGTAATTGCTTGCGTATTTCGGCTGTAAGATGATAATTCAAATATTACGAGAGCTTTGTGATTTTTCGTTGCGATTAGGTCAGATATACGCCATGTGCAGCAAAAGGAACACATTACAGAAATGAAGATAATCGTTTTCTTATATATATATATATATTTCAACTTCAGGATTGAAATGCGTAAAAGTAAATTACCCCAATTAATAAAAAACAATGATTCACATTTATTAAACGAGAAAAAAATAAATGAAGAAAAATAATAATCGCGCAGAAGTTACCACACGAGATAACGTTTTCTCGACTCCTTATGTCTCTTTGTAAAATTGTAACAACACTCGAAAATAAATAGACTGTTTAAAACACTTATGTTATATTTTAATTATTATTATTATTATTATTATTACGATATATTCTAATTATTCGTTACGATATGAATAATAATAGAAAAATATAAAGTAATAATATGGTTACGTGTTTAAAACATTTTTATTATATCTTAAAAATAATATATAGTTTTTTAGTTATCTCACAAGATAATAAAAAAAATATGTATATAATATGTATATGTATATATATATACTAACTTTATTACAAATCTATATTATAAATGTTATATCCTAAGAGACTTCATCATATCAATCACCTTGTTTAATACTCTTAATTAATATCGTATACAATACACGATTAATATCAAACGTTATTTTCAGGAAATATCTTACGAATAATAAGTACTCGAATTATAAATGTAAAAAAAAAAAAGACAAAAGTAACATTAATTGTCGGTTGGTCCCGTAAAAGGATTCGTCACAAAAATTCCGAGGATTCTGAAATGGAATGGAAATAAAACGAAATGAATTATCTCATTTAAACTGTGAACGATAAAGATTACACAAATTTCAAAATATACAATTACCTTAGTTAGAGTATCCAAAGAAAAATATCATCTCACGTATATTGTATAACAATTAAAATAATATTTATGTTTTTTAAGCTAAACATATGAGCATCCTGCCCTCGTTCATCTTATCTTGAACCTTATCACTAGCCGTAGATTTTTCAGCTTGTCCGCTCAACATGGCTGCCGCAAAAGTTAGGCCAGTACCTATTAAGGCACTATAAAATGCCCAACCTACAATATTTAAACAAATAATAATTATATATTAAACATATTTTTCAATTCCTATATAATAATAATAATAAAATATCATAATAGATAATTTAATTATTTTATAATCACCGAGAGTACAATCTCCGAGATAAAATGCATCAGCTTCTGGACCACATATTCTTCGTACTCTTTCAGCACCCCATCCAGCGGGATACAAACTCAAACCGATTAAGTACAATATTCCTATTAAATTAAACTACTAATTAAAAATCATAAAATAATTTTAAATAATTGAATAAAATAAACAAAATTTTACCGGCGATCGCTTGAGCTACTCCAGATAAATCGAAGATACTTTTCCTCCCGATACTTTGAACACAGCATCCAATTAAAGCAGCCACCACGGTCATAGTCATCACAGCCAAACCAAAAGATATAAAAAAGAGAGAAGCTTTCCAGAATCCTGGAAAGACGGAAGAATGCGTTGCGAATCCGTCAATGTTGAAATTAGCACAATGCGTTCTTCCATATAATTTCGTGCAACGATTGAAGATCCCAACTGTCGGTATGAATAATTCCGTACCATTTTCTACAAAATATCAACAAATAAAATATATAATTTCAATCGACATATGAAATAATACACATATGTATATTCATTAAGTTAAATTTATTTAATTATTTTTTTGCCGTAACCAAAATATTATATTCTCCTATTTTCTATTGATTATGAAATCAATATTTAAAATAAAATTAGATTTATAATATATTAATGCATACACGTTGATATTCTATTGAAAATACTGACCCATTTATTTCAAAATATTTATCAAAGTATATTGGACCCAATAAATAAAACAACGTTATTATTATTATTATCATTATTATGATGATTATTATTATTATATTTGTGACGTAATAGCACAAGAGAAGAATCTTACTCGTGTCCTTAATCGTGTGCGGTCCGACGAGCCATTTCGGGGTAAGGAGGGCCGATAAAACGGCCATTAACGCTGCTAAAGACAGCAACGTCCAAAGGAGACTACGACCAGTGACTATAACATAGCACATGCTGCTGGCCGAGAATAATTTCGTCTTATGCCATCCTCCTGACACGATCTTTTAGCTACCTAAAAAAGAAAAAAAAGAAAGAAAGTGTGAAGAAACATTATTTTCTTTTCTATTTTCTTTTTCTTTTTTTTTTTCAGTAAACAAATTACTATCAACGAAAACGAATAGAAAAAAAGGGACAGAGCAAGAATATCTAATTATCATCACGTGTATCTCTCCAAATTATTATTTTTTTTTTTTATTTAAAATTAAGCCTATTAGTAACGCATCTCAAGTTGATTACCCAACAAACGAAATACGGTGTCACACGTCACTTAAAATTAATGCTGATTTACGAGGCATTCATTCCCCCCCCCCTTCCCTCCCCCCATTATGAGTTTACTTCGTTAAAATCGTCACATGTAGAAATGTATTTATCTACAATTTCTTTTGTTTTTTTTTTTTTTTTTGAAACTTCGTCGGATTAATTAAAAGAAATTACGAAAGCAATTTAAGAGATTATTATCGTTTTTGTCTCCCTTCCCTTCTTCACCTCGTCCCCCAGTGCTAGTCCGTTATTCGGACCACGTAAATGAGAAAATGAGACGACGACAACAACAACTCGGAAAGAAACGATTTGACTCTGAGAATAAGAGAAGTGTGCACTGATGTGTTCCGAGTTTCATACGACTGCGTAAGAATAAATCCCATTCACATGTATTTCGTAGAATTGTAATGATGACCCTGCTTGCTGGCTGGCTGGCTGCTCTTTTGCGGTTCCTCGAAACGATAACGTTGACGTTACAGGTCAAGTTTTGGTCAATAGTTCTTTATTTTTTATATTTTTTCCTTTCATTTTATCTTTCGCACACATATTTAAATATCGTCACGCAATTAACATTGACTTTTTGTTTGTTCTTTTTTTTTACATTGAAATATATAACACAGCGGATTAAATTCGTTGCAAAGATTCATTTGCATAGCGGAAGTTTAACTGAAAATAACTTCAAGGATTTTCGTATGTAAAATATATTCAATTATTATTATTATTATTGTTAAAAGTAGTGAATTTTGAAAATTGTATAATATGCAGATAGTAAATTGAATTCGTTGTGAATATTCATTTGCAATAGACGACGTTTGGTTGAGAATAACTTTAAAAATTTTCCCAGTATAACAAATATATTTAATTATTGTCATAACAGAAAAAAAAATGCATTTTATAAATCGAAATGCACAAGTAGATTGAATTCGTTGCAAGTTTCATTAAATCGCGACGACGTTTAGTTGAGAACAAACTTCAAGGTTTTCGTGTTCCACATTTAGAATACCCTTCCTTCCTTTCTTCCTTCCTTCCCTTCGTTTAAACTCTTTCTTTCTTTCTACAGATTCTATTTTACCCTTCTCTCTGTGACAAGCTTCCATCAACTTTTTTTGACTTCTCCGTTCAGGTTGCTCACACATAAATTACCTTCCTTCTATTCACATCTCCTAGCATACCATAGTGCTTACATCACACATCATCGATGGAAACAGAGAAAGTTTAGTTTTAACTTTCAACAATCGTATTATAAAACTGATGATGATTATTCACGTCTTATTTAAATTTTGTTTAACTTTTCCATAGCGTTCGAATCCTCACGAAGAATTTCAAAGCCCACTTTTTTTCTTTTTTCTTTATCGATGGTCTTTATCGAATAGGTTCTAAACTTTCTTTCTTTTCTTTCTTTTCTTTCATGATGGATCAAGAATATATCGCGTGACCTCCTTTTTTTTTTTTAACTCGTCGACTGACTTATAAGAGATTCCAAAGAAGAGAATGAGAAAAAGAGTGAGAGAGAGAGAGAGAGAAAGAATCTCAAAAGTGGTGGGCGAAGGTTTCTCAGAGACTTCGAACAAGATTAAGAACAGCAACAGCAGCCACGAGTCTTTTTAAGAAGCACGTGCTTGTTGGTTGTTCTGTTAACAACCATCTCAAAAAGATACTCGCTGTTACTGCTTTGATGCTCTTCATCATAGCCGCAAATTTAATCGTCTTTGTGCTGTACGCCTCGTGCTCTTATTGTAAATAAAAAAACAAAACAAAAAAATGGCCCCTCTTCTCTGTCTCAAAAAAAAAAAAAATATAAACACGCAGAAAGATTTTCTTTGATCTAACCGCGATATTATGGCAAATCGTACACAACTGCTGTACGTCGCCATATTTAATGTGATCCATGGTCTTCGAAGTAACCGAGAAACCATCCGCCCTTTCTTTTTTCTCTCTCTCACTCTCTCTTTTTCTTCTCTTTTCTTTTTTTTATTCTTTCCTTTAAAGAGAACCTAAGTTGATGATGAACATGTATTTATATTATAATTTAGGGTTGTTGTGTTAAAGAATTTAAACGATGTCGTGCAGTAAAGTCTTCCGGTCCGATTATTACGGATTACGATAGCTAACTAACTCGCACGCAACTAAAACCCCATACTCGTTCGAATTAAGTTTCAAAATTAATTCTTGACCCTCGTCAAAAAGGGACTTTTTAAACATTTCTAAAATTAAATGATAAAATTATGAGTAAGTTAAAGTTCATTGCATTGTAAATTATCATTATGAAAAATATAAGCATAATCTACGTATCGTATATATACGTATAATTATGCGCGTGTTAGAATGATAATTAATATTTAAAAAAAACAAAAGAAAAAATATAAAATATGAAAGATAAATAATATACAAATTGTTTGTGTGTTGTTCCCTTTTTTCTTCGACGCGTGTCCATCTATTATATAGAAAAAAAAAATATATAATACATGTTACACTTAGAAATAAAATTAACCATCCCTCTAATCAATTTTCTAAGATCTTAAAGAGAACTCTCTTATGTTAACTAATTTATATTCTCCATTTCACGGGTATTTATCTTTCGAATCGAGAACCCTGTCTATGCAATTAACGAACCACAGTCAAATCAACGATCCGTGAGAAAGGAAAAGGCGAGTATAAACGAGCGCTTGATGATGCAGTCCGACATTAAGCAGCAATAAGTCCTATCCAATCCGAAGGGTTCTCTTTCTTACGATAGACGAAAAGGGACACCACCTCCTGTTTTTCTCCCTCCTCTATTCTCTCGTGTCTCCCTTTTTTTTTCTTTCCTTTTAATTTATTATACATATTGTTAACACGTGCCGTACACCTTTTATCATTTAAAATACGAATTCAAGAAGATTCCATTTACAAAAAGAAAAATAGGGCAATCAGACTCGTTTCTCTTTTTTTTCTTTTATTTCATCAAATTTGTAACCCGTGAAAGTGAGATAAATTATATCAATTATGCTGAAACATGGATATAAATATATTCCTAATATTCACGGTGTTTAATCTCGTTATATTTATTAGATACAAATTTATGAATATTTTAATACGAAATTATAAAATAATGAATTTTCTTTTCGTAGAAAAAAATATATATGAAATATCTTCGCAAAGTATAAGATCCGGAATAGTATACAACAAAAATCAAATTTATTATCCAACGTATAATATCGTGTTAAATTATACAAGATATAATTTGACTTTCTAATAATTACATAATTCGCGTCATATATATTTAAATTCATAATTAAATCTTTTAACATTATTTCTCGTGATTGTTAAAATAATGATTTATCTTGTTGTCTTATAAGAAGAATCAAGATTCATAGTTATCATCGATAGGATAATTATACCATTATCGGTACGTGTCTTCACGATCGAAAGTATACTCATATTTAAGTCGAATAACGAGAGATCTCTTATAGAGTTACATAATCCTTAAGCGAGAGAGTATAAGGGCCATCTGCGAGGCAGCTGTTCGACAGGTGTTCCTCTCTTTCTTGCTCCTCCTCACATCAATTACTCTTTCCCTCTTTTACATTTTTCCTTCTCTTTTTTTTTATACTTATTTCCATCGTCTTTCCTTTTCTTTTACACTCTTTCATTATTTCACTTTTTATTATTTCTTCTATCTTTCTCTCTCTCTCTCTCTCTCTCTCTCTCTCTCTCTCTCTCTCTCTTACACTTTCTTTCTTCTCTCTCATTATTTCACTTTTTCTTATTTCTTCTCTCTCTCTCTCTCTCTCTCTCTTACATTCTTTTTCTCTCCTCTAACTTGAAATATACATACATACACTCATACATAAGTAAGATATATGTATGTAATATGTATCCTACCTGAGAAGGGGGTAAGCCCTTCGGGTCCCATCGACCAACCAATTTTATATCGAATGATTTATCGCGATTTTGGTCAGTCCCCGTGTTCGATTATTATTATTATTATTATTATACCCCATTGGTGTTCATCGTTCCTTCCACTTAACTCAACTCGACTAAACTGAACTAAACTCAACTCGTTCGCACGCTGAACGTTGAAAACTAGCCGTAGATTTTATAACTCTTCTTTATCGTCGAAGAAAAATATAATATCGAGCTGGTAAAAGGAAAGGATCGAATCTTGTTTGTATTAACACTCATATATATAATCCCCCTTAACCAACATTTATATAAATCTATTATATGTATATATGTATGTTGGATGAGATACCTGATGGGTTTGGTCCCTACCACTACTACTCAATTAACCGTAAATATACTCTGGCATTAATGCCATTGTCGTCGATTAGATTATTTTACAGTACCTTTCATGAACCACCCGTATGGAAGAGGATATCTCTCTTTTCTCTTTGAACATCATGCAGGTGTACCGAAGTTTTATGTTGAAATTTTCCTATACTACTCGACCCTTTTCTTTTTCTCTTTTTTTTTTTTTTTTTTGATTTATCTAAACGTTAAAACGTAAAATATGTTTCATTATGTACGATATCTTTTCTCTTCTTCTTTCTTTCTCCCTCTCAATATGATTTTATACTTACATTCCGTATTCTTCATGCATAATAAAATTTGTCTCATACATTTTATTATTTATCTTTTATTTTTTGTATCACTCTCGTATAATATTTACAATAAAATAAATAATACTCACTCGTATTAGTAAGATAAATCTTACCAATCTCGTATGCATATCTTAATTTTATGTGTCTTTTTTTTTTTCTTTCGAATGACCCTCGTATAATATTTACGATAAAATAGAGATAAGCTTGTATTAATAGATAATTTTACTGATCTCGTGTGTCTCTTTTAAATCATTTTTTCTCTCTCTCTCTTTTCTTTTTTTCTTTTGAATGACCATAGTAAGAACATTTAATTAAACAATTAAAATAGATAAATTATCATTATCGAATAATTATTACTAATCCGATCTTTATCAAATTTATTTTCGGACCGATAGTTCGAATATAATTTAATTTACAATTAAAATCAAAATAATTTACATGAATAGTAGATAATTTTATTAATCTCACATGAATCTTTCATTTTCACACGTGTCTCGTTTACAATAAAATAAATAAAATGCGTCTAAACAAAAAAATTAAGAAAAATAAGAAAAAGAAATATAACAAAAATAAGATAAGAAGAAAAAAAAACACGTAAATAAAAGAATCACTTTATTCAACCAAAAAGTTGAATAATAACATTTATAATATAAAGTATTATCGTGATAAAAAGTTTCATTGCTACGATGTTTCATAGTCAACGTGGTGTGTGTGTGTGTGCATCTAGTATAATATAATGTATTAAAAGTCTGATATAATTAAGGATCGACGAGACAACGACGACAACTATTACTACGACGAAGAAGAAAAAGAAAAAGAAGAAAAAGAAGAAGAAGAAGACGAATACGACGACCTAAAGGCTAACGGTGATTTCTCTGCATCGAAGAAACGGCAATTAAGATAATCGATGATCAGTTTAAAAGTACCACACACACACACACACTCTCTCTCACTCTCTCTTTTTAATCAATGATGACTAAACACACTCTTTCTCTCTCCACATATATATCTAGATAAATAGATAGATAGATAGATATATTAGATATTTATTTTAACTATAGAGGGTAGTAAAAAAAAAAAGGAAGAATATTTGAAGGGCTTATAGTACTCACTTAGACCAATAAAAAAATGTCTAAATAATTAAACACGAGGATCACCATAAAATCACGAATGAACTTTTTATTATTATTTTACGAGCTTTTTTTCATTGATATCACAAAAGTATTTTTTGAAATGAATATATTATGGAGAGGAAATATTCGTTTAAAAATACACATTAGTTTGAGAATATGTGTTTTATTATGAAATATATAAATATAAATCAAAAGTATTACCTATAATAACACACAATCAAGATTAATATAATACTATAATAAAATAAGCCTTTCAAATATATCGAATTTTGTATTTTCTCTTTTTTCTTATCACCCTTCAAGAACTCATCCCATCTAACTCATTTTCTATTTCTTACTTTCCCCAGATCATATCATCTTTTATAGATACTTATTCGATATTTTCTTCTCGACTTTAGTTAGATCAACGTGTGTTACTGGGTCGGGTCGTTTCACGAACTAGTAGTTGCCCTAGATTCCTGATTTTACTGAATATTTAAGAGGAAAAAGTATGAAGAAATAAAAATGAAGTCATAGTATAAAATCAGAAAAAAAAAAAAAGAAATATATCATAATCCTCGAGATATTTAAAAGATTACATTTGAACACTGAAAAAATGAATTCTATATAATATTGAAATAACAAATACTATCTAACGATTAATTTTTCACAATATATCGTAAAAAATACAATAACACATAGAATTAATATAATTGAAAATAATTTAATTATCAATATTCTTGTCCAAAAAATATATTAATATATAAGTTTCAAAGGGAATTAAAGACGGTTAATTAATCTGATGAACAATTTATTTACAACTAGTTCAAAATAAATTGTTCATCAGATTTATTAACCGTCTTTAATTCCCTTTGAAACTTATATATTGAAAATAATGTAGTATGAAATAAAATTGATAAACTCATTTTTTTTTTTTTTGTTTAGACCACTTTCATAATCATGGTCACAATTTATAATACAATAAACTTACGAACCTTTAGATTAATCTTAACAAAGATAGGAAAAAAAGAAAGAAAAAAGACGTTAATATATAATAACATAATTATATTCGCGTTGCATGATAGGGATAAAGGAATTGAACGCTCGAGAAAAAGCATTTCCGCAAGTTGAGACTCGTCGTTAAAATTTGCTGGACGTGGTGTCGTCGTTTACCAAGAACTAATCACCAAGGCTGGACATCATCTGGCTCTTTATCGCACACCCACAAAGAAAAAGAAAGAAAAAAGACAAAAAGAAAAATAAAGAGAGAAAGATTCCTCACGAATTGTCAACGTTTCGCAATCGGTTCGAACGGAAGTGGTGTAGTAACCCACAAAGGGTCGCCAGGAACAGGACGATTTTACATTCCGTGGGTGTCGTCGTCTCTCCCTTTCATCTTCCATCTCTCTCTCTCTCTTTCTCTCTTTCTCTCTTTTTAAGTCTATCTATCTATCTCTGTCTTTCTCTTTCACTCCTATCGTTCTCGCTTCTTTTCTTCTTCTTCTTCTTCTTGTTCTTCTTCTTGTACTTCTTGTTGGTGTTCTTGTTGGTCTTCTTCTTGTTGTTGTTCCAGCGTTCCTCTGCTACACAGAAAGCTCCGAGAGAGAGAGACCGGCATAGCCAGTCGCTGTGTCATCGAGCCTCGATACATCATAAATATAAATTAGTCGAGGTTTTGCACGCGTGTGTGAACATAAATGAGATTGTATATATGGACGAGCGCTGCGCGCACGTGCAACTTATATGCAGAACCCCATTTGCCACGTATACACGCACGCACGCGCATTTCTCTGTCACTTTTTTAATTCTTTTTTTTTTTCTTTTTAATCATCTTCTCTTTTTATATTATTATACTTTTAATTTTTTAATTTTTTATATCTATTGTATTCGGATTAAATCACTAATCAGTTTGTGTATATCCGGTTCTTATTTTGCGAATTTTATGAAAAAATTGTATATTTTTTATATTATATTATTTATATATTATTGTAATGATCGATTATGGATGTGTTTTTTTTTTTAAATAAAACTCAACGGTATCGGATAATATATTTTTTCGTGACTTTAGTATTTTACTTGTTGCATTATTATTATTTAAAAATGAATAATCTAATATTTAGGAATATTTTCATTAAGTATGTTCGATCATTTACATTACGTTCCAATAAATACATTGTTTTAAAAATATTGATTATTCATTTAATATAATAATTAATAATAATGAATACAGCTTCATATTTTATTTTTTATTTTTAAATTCTTTCATTACTTTCTGATTTTTTTCTTTTTATCATTTAAATCGTTACGTTTGTGATTGCATTTGACGTAAGCGAACAATGTACGAGAATTATTCCATACAAATGAATTAAAAAAAAAGAAAAAGAAGAAAAAAGCCTTTCGACCAGTCATCGAAATTTTGTCTGGTCATTGACGCCTAGAGAGACACGAAGCTTCATAACGTTTCTATGATTTCAATGCGTCATAAACGTAAATTGGTCATGGAACGAACGTGCCTGTGCTTACTTCGAACGTCTAAAGCAAACGATAACTATGATCGAATATATCGATAGTTCATGCTCTATCATGAAACTTCAAAAGAAAATCTTTCTCCAACTTGAATTATCTATTTCTCTTTTTTTTTTTTCTCTTTCTTTAACTTGTGTCATAAATTTATGAAATACATTATACATTCGTACAATTAATTTTTACTTTATTATAATAAATTACGAATGAAAAAAAGGGAAACGTTCGTGTGGTTTGCGTGAGTCATGGGTAAATTTAAATAAAGAAAGATAAAGAAAAGAAAAGAAAAGAAAAATATATATAAAAGTGATTTTCTATTAATAATATTTATTATCAAATAGTGGGAAAAATTAAAAAGAAAAAACATTAGATTATAACCAACATATATTATAAGTGTCGTTTCCTCCGGATTTCGCGTTTGTCGATAAATTATTCAAGATTTTTGTTGAATCTCTTTTTAACAACTATAAATAGCATTTAATGGTGATAAAGATAAGAAATAATAGGTCACTTTCGAGTAGACTCGTTCCACTCTAAAGACAATAGAAATATGTTCCAGTATTTATTCTTAGATTATTACGTTTTATATTCACTTATAGTATATATATATATATATATTGGTAATATTGCATACATAGATAAATATACCAAGTCAATGTTGTTGTTTTATCGAGATACCGATCTTTGCGAATTTGTATCGATAACGATTAACGCGATCGAACATGTATGTAATACAATACTTCCGAGTCTTGGCCTTTTCCTTTCTTTCAACCATCTCAAAATTTATTGACTCTAAGCTCACATGGTGTCTATATATTTGACTATTTATCTCTATAAGGTATGTACGTGAAATAAAATTGTATTATTTATAATATTTATCATTTCCAAAATTATTATTATTATTATTATTATTATGTGAATTACTACTATTAGAAATTAATTTCTATAAAGAAAAAAATTGATTATACTGTTATATATAAAGTATTTTATTATTATCTTCAAATTATCATTTATTCTTATAATACGATAATTTATTAAATCCAAAAAAAAAAAGAAGAACTAATAATAAAATGATGTATTTTATATTTTACTATACATATATTCTTCTTTGGTATTAATATATGTTTTATATAAATACAATTTTTAAATATATTTATAAGTGTATGATAATATATTAATTATATATAAAACTATTATTATTCAAAACGTGTTCAGTAACCAAGTGGATATATTTATGCGAATTAACGAATAGAGATTTTAGCGATTCTATTCGTGGCTGGCACGGGTACTATCATCATCATAACTAATATTCCTACTTTCTGGTTTTCAGGGAATAAAACGTATTACCAAGAGACGATTACGAATCCATTTCTGCAGAAAGATAACAACGAGATTCTTTTAGAGGTTCCTTTTTAACAAGAGTCCGTTCGTTTCACGATAAATGTTTCGTTTCTTTGTAGTTGCTACGATCTCAACGATGAGATGTGCACCCTAATCGAGAGATTAGAATGCATCACCTTACTTTCCCCTTCCCCCCTCTCCCAACCCCACCCCAAACGATTCCTACCATTGACATTGACGATGCACGCTCGAAGAAAATTCAAAATAATCAACATAATTATTAACCCTCTGTAATTTGTTTTTAATAAGTTTCTCTTTGTAAAAATATTATTTAATTTCTTTTCTTTTTTAATAATTATCTTGTATTTTTTTCAATAATTTGTCGAATCTTTTCCCGTATCAATTTTTCTCAACCAAGTGACAAATTTTAAATTGCAATTTATTCTCTATTTTTTTCGTTTTAATGTTGCAAGTACCGAAACTATAAAATAAAGAGCAAAATTTACAAAGATTCAATACATTTCGGGTTTGTTGGCAAGCAAGCAACAAGGAGAAGTCACCGGTGGGTTCAAAATCGGGGACGTTCAACATATGGTTCAATGAACTCCGATGTAAGATAAGAGTACGACCGATTTAATTTTTTATATATATATATATATATATATATATATATATTGTTTCAATTGTCTTTTATATTATATTATATCTTTTTATATTTTCTACGCTCGCCCATTTTTATTTTCCAAGGATAATACTATTCGTCCCACGACAAGGCTCATCGTTATTCTTCATTCAATGTCTTTCCACCATTTTTTGCGTTTACTTTAACGAACGTAGGCGGCGTACGAAAGTCCCTCTTCTCTCTATTCCTTTTTTCTTTTTCTTTTTTTTTTTTCTTTTTCTTAACTACCAATCTTAATTAAAATGCATAGCTTGTATAAGTCGTTTGAGCACGGAGAAATCCATCAACCGCACGACCGAAAATAGAACTATTATTTTATTTATTTTTTTTAACAATAAAAAAAAAAAAAAAGAGAAAAAGAAACACTACCGAGAAATCACGCGTACGTAAATGATGTATGATATAAAGAAAACAGATAAAACAACGATTAAACAGTTCGTTTGTATAACTCAGATAGAGGGAGGGTGGTAGGGGGGAAACGTTTACGATTGAAGATAAAAATTTTCAAAAGGAACGAAAGAAGATCCGATAAAAAAAAATGTCTCCTATGATTTATATACTATCCTTAAAATAGACGATTACGTAATGAACGAAAACAACCTAAATAAAATTAGAAAAGAAATGTCCCATTGTTTTGTAACAACGCGAATTACAAATTACGACGACGTATTAAAAAATGTAATGAAATTAAAGTAACGCCTTAAGATTATTCTAATCTACAAATTTTGATAAAACAGTCGAACCGTCCTACGGAACACCGATGGTTGGTTATGGTGGTTTGTTATGGTGGTGGTCCGTGAAAAAAAAAAACCGGGAGTCTTCCCCTTTTGTTCGACGAGTCGTTCTCCGAGACACGAGTCGCCCGCATTCTTTCCGTGGGTACACAGAAAAAAAAAAAATAAAAAAAGGGGAGACTGTCCCCCCCCCACGCCATGCCACGTCTCAACCCAACCCACCCTATACTCCACCACCCCAGCCCAACCCCTTCTTCTTTTTCTTTCTGTCTTTTTTCTTTCTCAAAAAGGAAAAGAAAGAAAAAAGAAACAAAAAGAACAAACAAACGGTAAGAAGAAGAAGAAGAAGAAGAAGAAGAGGTGAATTTACAAGCCCAGCACGCTCGTAATGTAGTCGGCTCTGGCAGCCAGTCCAAACTAAACCTTCGTATCTGGAAGTACGATTTGATCTTCGTGGGGACGCTTTTTATAACGATTTATCCTTTGTGCGTTTTCTACCAGTCGGCACGATCCTTCTTACACCCCCCCCCCAACTCCCACCCCCAACCCAACCCTCTTCTATATATATATACAAGAATGTTATCCATTCAAAAGTGTAAATAACACTTGATTGTATCTCAAAACAAGAAACCGAAAGAAAAAAATAAAAGAAATGAAACGATAACTAATATCGTGACTCTAAAAATCATATTTCTTATTGATAATGAAATAATATATATTACGAGTAAGTATGTCAATAATTGTGTACGTGTTATATTACAGGTAGAATTTTGATACTTATGTTAGAATATATATATTATATTTGTTTTCTTGGTATTAGATGTAATTTTGATATTTTTATCTGATAAAGAAAATTTCTAAATATTTATTTAATAATATATATGTGTGTGAAACGGGTGTGAAATTAATATGATAATGATTATTGACACGAGTTATATTGGCAAATATTTATTTTCTGAAAATCAAATAATTGTGTTAGAATATTTTTTGATGACAATAAAA
Organism: Polistes canadensis; assembly: GCF_001313835.1. Taxonomy (NCBI): domain Eukaryota; kingdom Metazoa; phylum Arthropoda; class Insecta; order Hymenoptera; family Vespidae; genus Polistes; species Polistes canadensis. Next base: position 230,537 of record NW_014569794.1, read on the forward strand.
TGCAAGGTAACTAGTGTATTATACAGGATAACAATTCGTTTAACATTATTAGATCGAAGTAAGGAACGACGAAATCGATAAGATTTAAATTTGGCGCGTTAATCTTATCTCAAACTCGATTCGTCAAATCTCAATGGCGATCATCGTTTAACACGTTGTGATTCGAATCGATCGGCAAATATGGGAAAACATAAAGTATGCCCAGTGCATGCACCATGCCCAACTATTAAACTCGCCCAATAAGGTAGTTCTAACATACGTACGTGACTCGTTCTACGTGTACGTACTACGAGATATACACCTATGAAGACACTGAATCGAGATTACGTTTGCGTGGGAAGCTGATATGTAATACGAAATTCACGATTTCTTACCGATCGGAAGTAAAATCGATTTTTATCTATTTTCCCCCCCTTTTTTTTTTTTTTATCCTGATCCTTACAAACTTATCTCTTTTATTTATGTACCTTTTTTTTTGGTCGCAAGTGTTATGATTTTTTTCGATAAGATATTCTTTCAACGTTGCATCGAACTACCTTGATCTTTTTTTTTTTAAATACTTTTCAAATACGAACAAGATTTTCAAGTTTTACGATTTCAACCGAGAAAACACAAAGAACACCCGAAAGTCTATTAAATTCTCGGTGAAAGGAATTCGTATTGAAATACCATTCGAGTTTTGTCTGAATCATAAGGGAACGAACAAGAAATCTGGTTGGCGAATCGGATTGAATTATTTCTTCGAATGTTATTAGTTGACGGATCGCGAATCGAAATATATTTTTCTAAAAGAGAAAAGAAGAAATATAAGATAAACAATTCACATATAAAAATGTTCCTCTCAACTTGCAATTTTATTTATGCGTATTGAAGCAAAAGATTTGATGTATAATAAAATATGTTCAATTAATTTGACTCCACGTGAATACGATCTAACATAAACGATGAAGAATTATCTGATTTCACTGACGAGAGTAATAATAATCGAAACATGTGCGTTAACCATTATGAATTCTTTTTTTTGAATTAATTTACAATATTTCAAAATAAATATAATAAATAATGAATATAAGATTACACGTTGAGACTTTTTGAATGGAATTAATAAATAATTACGTTTGAAATTAAACACACATTTCGAAATAGCTTACTGTTAGACGAAAATGAATATTAATGAAAGTCATGTACTCCCAAGTGGGGTCAGTCAAAGTGCAAGTCATCTTTCAAAAAGTTTAAGAAAGGGACGGAACCCTAAACCGTTCAACGATGCATAATTCATAGCGCTGACCTGATATTACGATGTTGCCTGACGGTACGATGTAAACACTCATAAATACAGAAAATTGATAGACGTTGCTCTTCTCATAAAGAAACGAAGAAGAAGAAGAAGAAAAAAAAGAAATACAAAAAGGCGTATAACCATAACGTGGATCGTAAATTTCGAGAGATCAATAAATTCCATTGACAAAAAATTAAAATATCATTATACAAGAAAAAAAAAAAGGTCCCAAATAACGAATGAAAATCGTCCAATCTATTAATATAATAAAAAGAATACTTATATCGTGTTAATATAAACAATCAAATATATATATATATTTAATATTTTTCTTCGACAATCATTCGTACTCATTTAATATTATATCATTAAATTATATAATTATAATTAAGATAATATTGTTAGAAAATACGGAGAAAGAAAAAAAAGAAAGGAGAAGAAGAAGAAGGGCTCACCTTTCGAGAAGTATTTCACACGGCGTTTATAAAAAAACTCTTGATAATCCAAAATATGATGAAGAATAACAGGATATCTGTATTTTTAAATCGGTGCACCGATTTTATTTACAATTAACGATTGAAAATCGCAAAGAATATAATTCTTTTTTCTTTTATTAAAAAGAGATAAAGAAAATTTTCTGTCAGATCAGAAGGATCACATCCAAAGGAACGTGGATACCACCGGTGTGTCACGAACCGACACGGTCCGAGTGCTGAGCTAAACTGAAGTGTGGTGCGGCCTCGAAGAACGCCGTTACAATGTAGCGCAAACTCGACGAGCATGGGATGTGAAGCTTCTTGGCATTAAGGGCTACTACCGCCAAGCGAAAAACGACAATCTCTTCTTCTCATCTAACCACTCAATTTTTTTCTATAAAAGAAAAAGAAAAAAATAAAGAAACAAAAAATAAATTCATCTGCAACTCGCGATCATTTTTTTCTTCTTAATTCCAAATTCCACCATATTTGCAATAATTTGCAATTATTTAAAATAAATAAATTATAATATATATTTATATATATATATATCTTCTTCTACCTCATTTTATTAGAACTTTGTCCTGTTATAATAGCTTTTTTTTTTATTGCTATTTCTATTGGATATTTATATGTATATAATTTTTATTATAATTAAAATCGATGCACAAGAAGAAATAAGTTTTTTCAATGCTTCTACAACAAACAAAATTAATCTCTACGATCTGTGTAATTATTTGTATTTAAATAATAATAATAATAATTTTATGAAGAAATTAATATGTAACAAAATATTAGAATATTCGTGAAAAAGAAATAAAAATTTAATAGTTGCCAAGAGAGTGGTTTAAAGATTTTTCGTGCAGACACTATAAACGATGATCTTTCGAGAACATCGAGAAGCCATTGTCATAATCATCCCCTTGATGTTCGGAATACCATAATTACGAACTTTAATCCCATAAATGATGGTAACTGTTGGAAATATCGAGTGGTACTACACGTTCACGAGTATTAACGAAATAAAAGGGAACAAGAAATTTATGAACAAAAGATTGTAGAAACTATAGGGTGTAAAATTCGTTCGATACTATACTTTCTTCTCTATATTATAGCTTTTCCATGTGTACAGTTCGTAGGGTTGGGTTTACCCCTCAGTTTTCCTAGGATTCGAATTACACATCGTGTATGTTATAAGGGCGAACTGGCTAGGAAGGCGCCAGCCAACCTTCCCTTTCAAAATTTATTACTTTTATGAAAAAGAAATCCCTAAGCTAGGGTCAAACGTTATACCATCGTAAATTAATACAAATGTATCGACTCGTTGATGTTTTATAGTTTTCTAAACGACGTAATACGAAGTTGGTTGTTAATAAAATAACAAATAATTCATATTCGTGTGTCGTTTTATTTCATTTAAATATTTTAATATTATTTAAAAAATAAAATGGTTGAAAAAAAAAGTAGATATAGTACTTCGGTTAAAGAAAAATCATCAAACGGTATGTTAGATTATAATTTGTTGAATATTATTATTTAATCGTTTAAATATAAAAAAAAATAAAATCTTATTATTTCGAAGTTGAAACGTCAAGGATCCCGTCGGATAATTTTATGACAGAATTTTTATCCCATTGCAAAGAATACGATGCTGATAGTTCACCTAAATTTATGGTAAATATTAAACGAACAAACAATTGATATAATATTAGAAAAGAGTAATAATACTTGGATAAAATTATTTTTAGATAAAGAATAGTATGATGGACGTTAAACTAACTCATCGATTTTCTCAGCTGCACGGAATCACTTTGATAGCGGATCCTAAACAAATATTAGCGTACCTATAATATTATTTTCGCACGAACCGTGCTGGTAATATTTTCACCGTTAAATCGATATCTAAGTTAATACGTTTGTTTTCTATTTTAAGAAAAAATGATCGAGAGGATCAACCTACATTTCATTTGACTTATGAAAATCCTAGGTTATTGGAAAACTTGCAAAAATTCGAATGCAAAGATTAGTTTTTATATTTAATATTTTGTTCAACGTTACATATTACGATTTGGATATAATTAATAATTTTTCGTTATCGAATTTTACGACAGGAAGTTTCTGTTTGCATTTTAGATGCATTATATTTGACGTTAAATAATTATCGTACACTAACCGTATTAAAGTAAACATAATCAAATTCTCATTATCGTATTTACAATTTTTCAAATAAAATAATATATGCTTGATATTTGATAGATTACCAAATTGTTATATAAATGCATACGGTATTATTCAAATATGTTGCATGCTAACGGATTACAATTGTTTGAGAGATTTGAATTTAGATAGAAATCCAAATATACAAGAAAATTATCATCTCTTATGCAAATCTGCTGGAAAGTACGTGAAATTATGAATAAATTGTTATAATCATTAATATATTCTTTCTTCTTTTTTTTTTATTATTAAAATAACAATTTAATTATATTTTCTTTTTAGCTTGCACTACTTGTCCTTGCAATTGTGTAAAATTACAGACGAGGGTGTGAAAAAAATAGCTGACGAATTGCAATACGCTGATCCACCTAACGAACCAAAATTATTAGCACTTAATTTATCGAATAATCGTATCGGTGATCGAGGAGCTGAAGAAATCGCACGAATGTTACGAACAAATCGGTAAACGAATGATTTTATTTATGGAATCACGAGTTCTAACAAATTAAATAACATTTTCTTAATTCCAATTGCAGTTCTCTTCGGAGTCTGATATTAACAGGAAACAGGATATGCGATGACGGTGCTATTTTGATAATCCAAGAACTTAATATGTCAGTTAAAGCATGATTATTCTATCAAAGAATTTATTAGCAAAATGTTATAGAAGTTCTATTTCCCTTTCTGTTTTTTTTTTTTTACAAATATCAGGTCGAAATTAACGCATTCCGAGATCGTAGATCTTCGAAGACGTAGATACGATGCTTTGATATTACGAGAAACTAAATTCAATGATGTAAATCGAATTAATGAAAACGAAATGACGAAAATTAGCGAAGATTTATCCAATTTAGAGATCGTTGTACAAACGAAAATGACCAACAAAGTTACGAATAAATCCAAGAAATCGAAAAAACGTACGAGAATCTCACAATACGAATGAATAATTATTTTGAATCGTTGGATTTTTATGATACGATATTAAAATCAATTGTTTTTTGTTTTTTTTTGGATAGTTTCACTTTCTAATAGGTCTTCCAAGATAACGGTGCAAGAAAATTCTACAAACGTGCCTCGACTTTCGGTAATATTACAATTAAAAAAATATATATATATATATATATATATACATATATAAATTACTATTTGCATTTTCGTTTTTAGACGATGTCGGAAAAAAATTCGATCATAGAAATTGATCATCCTTTTGGTAAAGAAAGTGTTGCCAGAGAAGGAGTCGTAAGAACAAGCGGAAATTTTCTATTAAAACATTTAAATTTGAGTTGTATATTGAATATTTTTAATATTTATTTTGAATATTATAATATTATTATTTAAAAAAAAAATATATATATATTATTATATTACAGTTAATCATTTATCTGGCAAGATTATAAAAAAGTTCATAGATTGTTTGCGTTATCAGACTTATGTGATGATGAGTGATACGAGCAGAGGTTTGCTTTATGTAAGAATAGAGGTAATTGTCTTTAATAATAGATTTACCTAACTTTAAGTAAACATATTATTATACTTTCACTCTTAAATATCAGGGAAATGAGTTTACGCGAGAAGATGACAAAGATTTAATTGAATTGGAAGAACTCTTGCGGTCCAGACAAGCTGGTGAATATTTGTCTAAATCCGATGATACAGAAGATTCGATTCCATTGGATAAAAATAATGATTTATGAAAAAAAAATCATTCGTTTATTAATATACACAGACAAAATAAAAATTAAATGGAAAAAAATATACAGGGATGGTTTTTAATTGCGTTTGAAGGAAAACAACAACAAAATTAAAAAAAAGGAAGTTCTTTCGAATTCGAAACGCGATTGGCGCGAAATACAAAATGGCGTGATTCTTGTGTACTTGCTCAGAAGATCTTATCAAACGAACTTAGAACCGTTGACCTCCCACGCGTATTGTTGTTGACCGACGATATTATATCCTACTTATGTTAGACGAGTTTCATTTCAAACGTGTTTTCCTATTGTCCTTTTGTAATATTTCTTAACTTTTATTAATAATATCTTTTTAAAAAAAACGTTTTACAATTAAAGCAATGATCTTTCGAATTGCATCGGCCGTCTTGTTAACAAGCATCACTGTATTGGAATTTTGTACAATATTTAATTACGCAACGAACGATTCGAGTTTGTTAAACGAGGTAATTTGTCATTATTTTTCTATTTAATTCATTTGATATTTTTTCGTTTTATTTTTATTATAAAGAAAAACTAATAATGACTAATAACTAGAATAAAAATAAATAAATCAAGAAAATTTTAATTTTGTTCTCTGTTGTTTGAAATATAATTGAACAATTTTATATGATCAAATAATTGCAATTATATTATTGTAATAAATTTGATTATAATAAAAAGTATACCATACATGTATACATATCATATACATATAAATATATAAATATAATTTGTGTAGCGGCAAGAATCAGGAACTAGAATACTATTGGTTTGAACCCTGATCACCACTACTATTTTTATGTAACATTTATTTATTTATAAACTATTACAGAACAAAACGAAAACAAGAACAAAAACGGATAACAAAAATGCGTTGAGGATTAATACGTTGTGTAGCGAGTAAGTGCAACTTCTTGACTAACTAATTTATTTTCTAACAACGAAAG
>NW_014569795.1:0-46898 GCF_001313835.1 Polistes canadensis
TTATTTTCAAAAGTTCAACAGCAAGTTCGAACTTTTCGAGAATAGCTCTCTAGTCATATTTATTATATTACATTCTTGCTCGTCATTAATTTGTAGTTGTAATTGGAGATGATGGACCATTCCATCTCCTTGAGACACCAAATTCGTGTCTATATCGTCCAAAAGATGCATATGTGTTAGTTAGAGTCACAAATATTACAATTTTTATATTATTAAATTTTAAAGCTTTAATAACGTAATAAAGTAAATATTATAGTAATTTCTCTTTTCTTGTTTCGTCTTTAAGATTTTTGAATGTAATCGTATTTTATTTAATTTGCAATTTTTCTTTTCTATAAGTATTTCATAGTAATTATTAGATATTATTTTTTTTGGTAATCTAATATTTGTACTTTTCCCTTTTTCTTTTTTTTTTTTATATATATTTTATGTAAATGTAAAATCACGCGTTTAAATTTAATTTTATTGCAACGGGTAATAGAGATTTTTGATAAAAATAAATAAAGAATTCGATTGAAAAATGCATCTGCGAATGGGACGATTTATATGTCAGGCTATTTATCACTTGATTATATGATTAATATAGTTTTCTTTTTGTTACAGGTGATCATCGTTCGATTCAACATCAAAYCTTTTTGATCTTATTTTATTTGGGCACCTTGAATGATTGTCTTTTAAAATATATGTTTCAATGCATTTCTGAAGGCACACATATAAATATTTAATATGAAATATAACAAATATATATATATAGAACTTTCAGTATTTGTAGAGATTTACCAAAGATATTGAATACGTTTATTATTAAAATGTTTAATCGATGAACGTTTTTGTTTCAGGACTGCAATCTTAATAGATCAATGGTAGATATTCTTTTGGTAATAGTAATATTAATAATCTGAGAATGAAATTACATATTTTTGTAATTTTAATTCGTTTGTTTCTGTATTTTATTATTGTTTCATTTGCATGCATAAGATAAAAAATAAGGTAATCATACAGTAAGTTTTCTTAAATAGAAATTTCTTTTAATTAAAGAAATATTTTTGTATAATATATGATAATCGTGCGTTAACGCAAAGGCATTAGCACATAGGAAATTATCGATACTCGATGGATCATTTCGATAGAAAAAATCTCTCCCTTTCTCGGGGTGTGTACTAGAAATTGCTTGTGAATTATTGCACGATCATAATAATGGGTGCACTTACGCGAAAATTCTATCTAATTCTATAAAAAAAAAAAAAATCATTAATTATCTTTAATTATACTTATTAGCGGACCTTATTAGGGTTGGAGAATAGTGTGTCGTGTGGTGGTTTTTATAATTTCCTTCTTGACCCTTTCTCCTTTTCTCTCTTTTTCTCTCTCTTCCTCTCTTTCTCCTTTTCCCTTTCTTCCTTTCTCTTTCCATTCGCATGCCCACTCAATTTTTTTGTATCACTCGACATGCTCTTTTCATCAAACTTTACAAGCGCATATCATTTAAAATGTGCATTAAAATTACGAATATCAGTAATCTAAATCGAAGATCAGTTGTAATTTGTAACTATTTTTTGGAGTTCCTTTCTTTATTCTAATTAATTTTTATCCTACTTTTTCTACAAGATCATTATAGTATGTTAAACCAAAGTTATACATCAAATGATAAATTAATGAATTCCTTTTTTATAATCGGAAAACGAACGATAACATTTTCGTATTTATTTAATTAGAAATGAATTTTGCACGCGAGAAAAGTTGAAATAATAAATGAGAAAACGGATACATAATAAAAATGGCAAGATATAGGAAAGGAGTAAGGAAGGTATTAACGTTCGAAAGTGTTTATCTACTTCTTTCTATATCGAAGGCCACGTAACGTGACATATTTATCGGTGAACGTCGAAATGATCAATAACCAAGCCAGTTCATTTTTGTTTTTTGGAGAATGAAGGAAGGAAGGAACGAACGAACGAACGAACGAAAGGAGCATTATGAATCTCGACAGAAGAAGACACGACACACGATCGATAATAGCTATCGAGCCCTTACAACTCGAGAGTGAACATCCCTCTCTTTCTTTCTTTCTTTCTTTCTTTCTTTCTCACTTACTCACTCACTCATTCACTCTATTTTTCTCTCGAGCCCTAACTACAACACCCTTTTTGCACTTTAATGCGGAGATTCGTAAAGAAGTGAGTGAGAAAGGAAGAAAGAAAAGAAAGAAGGAAAGGGGTCGGAGGGAGGAGGAATTTATTTCCCCTGTTTTTTTTTTCTCCCGTTTATTTTCTTTCTTTCTCTTTCACTCTTTCACGGAATAAAAGATCTTCGATAGAAGCGATTTGACCTTCTTCCTCAGCTTTTCCTCAAGCGTACTTTTCGTTTCCGGTCGCTTCTTACGCGGTATTCTTCTTTGACCCTCGGTGAGTTTTACCCCAAAGGGATCGAAAAAAAAAACTATTTTTTCTCTCTTTCTTTATATTTTTTTTCTCTCTCTCTCTCCTTATCGTGTTACTCTCGGGAAATTATTCAGTCTCTTTTCTGCACGATATACGTACACGGTTTAACAAAGTCTTATTGTACGGGATGGAATATTTGTGTATTTTTATATGTACGTGTGTGCATATATTTACGTGCAGTCGTACGAATTATTTCACAGTCTTGAATATTTCTAACGGTAAATACCGACGCGATAGAAAACGAAGAATATTCATAATGGAAAAGAACCGAAATTGTATTTGGTGGAATTGCGAGGGGACGAGAGTAAATACGTGCGTTAGTTTAGAAAAAAAAAATAATAATAATAATAACGGTTGACGATTTCTTTTTTAACGCTATTAATAAAACAAAAATTTTCCGAAAATAGGGAAAATAACAAAGGAGCTATGAAATACTCCTACGCAATACTGGCCGTTAAAAATAATAATAATGAGAGTGAGTTTTTTCTTTGAATAATTAGAGAAATTAAAAGAAAAAGAAATAAATAGGGTGAATTGTAAAATGTCGTATGTGTAATACTGCCCATTAAAAATAATAATAATAATAATAATAATAATAATAATAATAATAATAATAATAATGAGAGTAACTTTTTTTAAAGTAATTCTTAGACGTGACTTTTTTTCTTTTTTTTTTTAAAGTAGGAAATAGAGAGAAATTTAAAAACGAATAATTTTTCTTTTATTCTTCTTTGCATCCAGAGAGAGAGAGAGAGAGAGAGAGAGAGAGAGAGAGAGAGTAACGCAAAATATATTTTTCATTTTTCTGTGTAGGATAGGAAGAGACTTTGATCGAACGTCTTGACTTTCCTTTATTTCTTTTTCTTTTTCTTTTCTCTCGCTAGATAAATTTTCATACCTATACGTAGAAAAATTTGTAGGAATTTAAAATTTGCGAGCGATGATATATCGTCAATCGTCTGACATTCTATCTATGGTGTTGAGTCTGATGTCAGGGACGAATGTATTATTCGATTTCAAAATGAATGTCCGAATGGACGAGCACTCGTCCGTGTAATTTCTTTAATGTTTGCCAGGGGTTTCCTGAAATTTATTACTTCGAATTATGTTCGTTCGAATAAATGTGACAGATAGAGAAAACAATAGAGATAGAGAGAGAAAGAGAGAGAGAGAGAGAGAGAACGAGAAATCGTTTCTATCCTGAAGTTTTAACGATATCAATACTCGTTTCTTATGAGTATGGTAGAGTTATTTTATTTTTTTTTATTAAGAAACATAAAGTACAAACATATAAATTTTATTTAATGATCTCAGCATATATATTTTTTCTTACGAAGATCACATTGAAAATCTTTGAATTTTTAACAGAAAAAGATATAGAAAATAAAAATGTAAAAGACGTGTAAGTAAGTAAGTAAGTAAGTAAGTAAGTAAGTAAGAAAAATATATATGTATGTGTAAAAAAAAAAAAAGAAAGAGAGAGAAAAAGAGAGATTTTTCTTTTCAAAACTTTTCCACGATCTCATTATGGGTATCATAGAATCATTCCATTTTTTATCATCCAACAAAAAATATCATGAAGAAAGGAAAAAAAAAGATAAAGAAAAGGATCGTATCTATAAAAGCAATCAGTTCACAAGTCGAAAGATATCATGGAAGAATAAGTTAAGGGTGGAAGGTTCGTTTCCGTGGATAGGGAGAACTTGGTGGTGCCGATATCTGGTAATTGGGAAGTTCAGGATGAGGATATGATGATCAAAAAGTGAGAGGCAGAGAGAGAGAGAGAGAGAGAGGGGGGATTGGTAGAAAAAAAAACAAAGACAGAAAAAAAAAACAGTGAGAAAAATAAAGATAGAAAGATAGAGAGAGTAAGATAGAAAAGGCAGTAGGTGAAGGCGAGTAACGAGGTGACGGAGGAGTAAGAGAGTCAGGGTGAGAGAGAGAAAGAGGGGTAGATAAAATAAGTGAGAGTGAGTGAGAGGGAAAGAGTGCAAGCAAGGTTTAGGGTAGGACGCAGCTCGCAGCTCGCAGTAACATCGATCGGTCCAAGTGGAGTACGAGGGCTCGACAGGGTCGAGCGTGCGGGGTTTGTTGGAGGGGTGGCTGCAAGTAGAAAAGCTCCCATAAGCAAGCTGGCTGGCGGGCTGGCTGGCTGCCCGGGCACGGACCATTTTCACTGTCCGCCCTGTCTCTCTTTCGCGACTGTCATTACTTTACGCACGCACTCTCTCTTTCTCTCTTTCTCTCTCCTTCTATTTATCTCCCTTTCACTATCTTTTTCTATCTTTCTACTTTACCCCATCTCGTTTCTATCCATTATCGTTTTCATATATTTTCTCCTCTTGTTATATTTTTTTTCTTAATTATTTCTATCGGTCACAACATCGTCATCCCCTTTATAATATTTTCATCTTTTATCTTATCCTCGTGCAATTATTATTACTTTTCCTATATATTCCCTTCCTGTTTATTTTTTGTATCGATCGATATCTCGCTTTTCCGGTTAATCTTCGAAAGATAGTCATTTTGGTACGATGTACCTGCTGCTACTCGATGTGAGAGAGGAGATATCATCGCGGCGTTAATAAGCGCTCGTGACGCACGTTTATAACCGTGACGCGTTTCTTCGTCGTTCGTCGTTCGTCGTTCGTTCTCTTCTTATTATTCTTGTTCTTGGTCAACGTTGCTGATAACAGTCGTCCGTGACCCTGAAGTCCAGTGACAAGAGTGCATGTCGTCTGACCTTGGCACGACCACGTTCTCCACGTTCGCCACGAGCGAATGCATTGCTTCTTCTCGTAGTTGGTACAATGTCGGCGCTGATGTTACCTCCTATTACAGCTGATCATCGATCATTTCGACTATTTGGATTTTGTTTCGTTATTTAGATAAGAAGACGTGGAATAGTGTTACCACCAAGTGTTTTAATTGTTTCCAAGGAAGAGGAAAGGGAGGTGTGTCAGGTGTGTGTCCAAGAATTAATGAAAAAAAAAAATAGGAAAGAGAGGGAGAGAGAGAGAGAGGGGGGGGGACACCAATTTGTTCATAATATTTCTATCGGAGATGCATTGGCTTCATTTCATTTACATAGTCTTCTCAAGAATATTAATTAATCAAAGATATGATCTTATTGTAAGTGACACGCGAAATTAGGATACTTTTTTATAGATCAAGAAATTTTGTTGTTTAATGAGCAAATCCTTTAACATTTGTGTCCGATTTGTTTTTTTCAAACGTTTAATTAAATTGTTTTCTATTTGTATTAGTGATATTGCTTATTAAAACGCAAGTATCTCTCTCTCTCTCTCTCTCTTTCTCTCTCTATCTTTCTATCTCTTTTTATCACGAAGAGGAGACATGTTTGATCATTGTATAATTTGTTAGTTTATGGAAGGGAATTTGTTGGTTTCGCATGATTTTAATAATTTTATAGATACGATCTCCAAGTGAGTACGAAACTAGGACACTTTTTTCTATAGGAATAAAATAAATTTTTTAGTGAATAAATCATGTTGGCGCCCATGTTGTTCCTTTAAAATATTTAGATAAATTGTTTTCTATTCCCATTCAATGAGTCTCTCTTTCTCTCTGTTTCTATTTCTTTCTACCTATAAAGAATCCATTTATTCTGCGATTGACCGGATCGAGACCACGTAACTGTGTAGCTTCGAACCAATAACAGTTAGTTCAGTTCTTCTCGGTGTTGGTTGGGGATTCGTGAAACAACGACATTTAGATATAATTGACTTCTAAAAATATAGCTTAAAGAGCTATTATTTCACGAGCCATTTTAAGACTAGATAATAATTTCTAAAATGTTGAAGTTTTAAATGATAAAGTTCGTTATCATGAGATTAATCCAAAGTGATTGCTTTCTTTTTACACTCATATTAGATCTCCAATGTAGTAGTCCTCGTAAATGATGTAATCGTATCACGGATACACGTAATTACATCACTACAATGGTTAGGAATTGTCTATGTGTATGTGTTTGTATATTTTGCTAAAACGTAATAACTTTTTCTTATCTTCTTTGAATTTTTATTTCATCAAATTATTAACATACTGTTACATTAAAAAGCTTTTGATATTTTATATAATTATATTTAGAACACAAGATACATTTTAGAACAGTACAATTTTTTTATAGAAAATAAATCTACATTTCTTTGATGATAATGTTATTATCCAGACTTTAATCTACCTAATGTTATATTTATCATAGAAAAATATTCTCTCATCGGACGGTAATTAGATGTTTGTCAAATAATAATCGATATTATGTTTTATATTTTCTAGTATTTATATAATAAAAAAAATGTAGATGAATACTAATTATTGTTCAACATCTGTACGAAGTCGAATTCGTTTGTGAGTCTTTGCAGAAAAAACAGAAAGACAGAGATAGGGTGAGATTCCCTTTCCGTAGTGTAAGGGATTGTTTCGAAATTGCACAGGGATTATTAAAACTTCTCATGAATCTTTTGTTACAAGGACATACGATTGGCTGACTCTGTTCTCTGTTTGCTCTTTCATACAGATACATGCATATATACAAACATATGCACATATGCAGAAAAATTTATATGCACTTGTTACGAATGATACTATTGAAACAAACGAAGGAAGACGTTTTTGTCTTTAGGGTTAAACTAACAAATCCAAGGTCATAGGTGTCTATTCAAGCGTACAGAAAGAGAGTGATAGAGAGTTGGGGGTTGAAGGGAGGGTGTTGTAAAGTCTATGTGGGCGGGGTAAAGAAATACCGTGTGACTCAAACTGTCATGAACAAAGTACCAGAAATACTATCAACGATGCTAACCGTGGAAGTATATAACAACGTTATTGCATTTCCATGTATTAAACCCAGCTAGTATGAACTTGATAATACCTGTTAAGAGTCGATAATTAGTATCCCACCCAGTAATATTGCTATGCAGCATTGATTAACACCAATGACGATAACAACAACTACAATAAACTGTTATAAGGATGACGGCGCGCGCGGACAAATGTGGGAATGTGAATCGAACAGAATGCAGGAGTTACTCGCTTGATTAGTTAGTTGGGTTGTAGAAGAAAAGAGAGAGAGAGAGAGAGAGAGAGAGAGGGGAAGAGATGTAAACAATCGATTCATACTTACACACCTCGAATGAATATAAGAAAGAGTTATTCGTTTGCAATTTATTGTTTCTATTAGTAGTTTTCGATAAAGTTAAAAGATTAAATGTTAGTGTGTTTCATTATCACTTTTACTGATTGTTGAATTGTTATTTCTTTTTTTTTTTTATAGTACTTGGGGGATCGAAAATGATTTGTTTAATTTTGTAAAAAATGATCAATCCTTAGGATGATCTAATAGAAGTAAAATATAATGAAATGGAAGTGTAAATACTGTTTTACAAATATACAAATTGTTCATTTAAATTGAATCAATTGTGGATTATTTAGGATGCATCGGGGTCTGCATAATTTTGAATTTCGGTATTCGATTGGAAGTTTTTGAATGTATTCGTAAGTGTGAGGGTTAGAAAAATCGAAAGGTGTTTCGTTTTTTCTTTTTGTTCGCTCTGCTATTGACGCGTGTTCTTTTCTCCTGGGAATTGAACAGCCTACACATATCAAGGACGAGAACAGAAAGTGGGATTTTAGATTGGACGTGTCTGGTGGTGCAACCGGAAAGATGAACACTCAGCTTGGATCGTTCCATCATCATCGGAGAATCATCGAAAGGAACGTTGAAAGGAACTTTTTCACAGAGTGTTCGATTGATCTAATCGATTTTGATTAACACGATGGAAGAAGGAACTTTCCTTAGCTCGTATCTTCGGTGATTTTCTTCCGGCTATCGAGATATATTTGAGATCATGAAGAGAAGAAGATATCACTCGAGATATTTGGAATCTAACTTTTAACGAATAGTCCTTAGAGAAGGAAATATGGAGGAAGCATCTCCGAGGATTCGTCCTTATTTGGACTGGGACGTAAGTTTTATTATATCTATGGAAAGAAAATCCAATATTTGTGGAGTGTATTTGTGATTATTGTCATTTGTAGAATGAAGACAAGTACTCTGTGGCGAATAGCCAAGCTCCGTTACAAGGTAGTGAGGATGATCATCCGGAGCGTGGTACGTGGACAGGGAAATTTGATTTCCTTTTATCACTTTTGGGATATAGTGTCGGTCTTGGTAACGTTTGGCGATTTCCCTATCTTTGTTATTCCAATGGCGGTGGAGCCTTCTTAATACCATTCACGGTGATGCTGATCATCGCTGGATTGCCACTCATGTTTATGGAACTTTCCTTGGGTAAAATAAAAATAGAAACTATATTTCTTCATTTTATCCAATCAAAAATTAAAATTCTCTTTAAATAATATAAATATAAACTATCGCGTAAGATTCGCGTGCTAAGAATTGTTGAAGTCATTCCATTTGTCTGATGTAGTTATCGGTAATACTATTTTAGGATATACCAAGACTACTTGTAGTATTGATTATGGTAATTAGATGGTATATTACATGGTAAATTATCGAACGTTAGGCGATGCTTTAAGAAGAGTGTAGAGGAGAGTAAAAAGTGGAAGTGGCGAGACTTGTTATCATTCGTTTTATCGATTTCCTCCACGTTATCGTATTTTATCGACAGGTCAGTTCGCTAGTCTTGGTCCAGTAGCAGCTTACAAAAGATTCTGCCCTCTTCTTCGTGGTTTGGGCTATGGAATGGTACTCGTTAGCTCCGTCGTAATGCTCTATTACAATTTGATCATTGCCTGGACTCTCTATTATATTTTTGCCTCGGTCGTTGGTTGGTATATTTGATCTCACGATGATCCTATTTATCTTTTAATTATTAATAATAAAATGGATGGCTTTTACGATGAAATTGGTGTAGGTGCTGGTCAATTACCTTGGGCGAAATGTGATGATTCTTGGAGTACCGAGGATTGTTTCATGCCTGATGCAGCAGAGGCCTGCATTATTGAGGATGCTTATTATTACAAAAGAAAGTGTTTGAATTCCACGCAAATGGCCTCGATGGGATTGACCATCGAGAATATTACTAATGCCATTAGGAGACCACCAGCTGAGGAATACTTTAAGTAAATGAAATAATGAATATTTGATATATTAGGTTGTCCCATAAGATCCTTCTCGAAGTCTCCAAGTCGTACATAACGTGGCGCGGAAAGAACTTATGGGATACCTAATACTTATTTAGATTCATAAGTATTGATTTGATTGTTGTATTTGTATTTTAGTAATCACGTTTTGGGATTAAGCAGTGGTATCGAAGAAACTGGCATGATTCGACCATCCATGGCTGCCAGTCTCTTTCTAGCATGGGTTATTGTATTTTTGTGTTTGAGTAAAGGTGTTCAAAGCTCGGGAAAAGTCGTTTACTTTACTGCTCTCTTTCCTTATGTCGTTTTAGTAAGTTACATATTCTTTATCATTTAATTTTCCCATTGCAACGAATGAATTTTGTTTATTCTGAATAAAAAACAAAGGAGAACTTTAATAATATAATTATTTTTGTATCGATAGATCGCTCTCTTCTGTCGAGGCATTTTACTTCCCGGTGCTAATGAAGGTATACTATTCTATCTAACCCCTGATTGGAGGAGATTGATGTCGGCTAAAGTTTGGGGTGACGCAGCTGTTCAAATATTTTTTGCTTTGAGTCCAGCATGGGGTGGATTGATTACTTTGAGTTCTTACAATAAATTCAACAACAACTGTTATAAGGATTCCTTGATAGTAGCCGTTAGCAACATTGGTACTTCCTTTTTCGCTGGTTTAGTCATTTTCTCTGTTATTGGATTTCTTGCTCACGAACTTTCAGTACCGGTTGCATCTGTTGTCGATCAGGGAGCTGGTTTAGCTTTCATAGTTTATCCTGAAGTAAGTTATTCGTAATAATATAAATCTGGATATATTTTAAAAGTGTCGTAAATTTTGTTAACGAAACAAATGAACAGGTTGTAGCTCGTCTACCTGTTGCCCCACTTTGGTCATTGCTATTCTTCGTAATGTTATTGACCCTGGGATTGGATTCGCAATTCGCATTAATGGAGACTGTTACCACCGCCATTCTTGATGGCATACCAGCATTAAGGAATTACAAATTTTGGGTGGTCCTATCAGCTGCTGTACTCGGTTATGCCGGTGGTATTATTTTCACAACTAATGTGAGGAAAATTTCAAACGATTTTTTAATTAATTTGTCAAAAGAATGCGCTTTATTTATGCGTCAATTATCTTTCTTTAGGCTGGCATGTATTGGCTACAATTGATGGACAAATATGCAGCGAATTGGTCTGTCTTATTAATTGCCATAAGCGAATGTATACTAGTTGCATGGATTTACGGAGCTGATAGATTTCTCGACGATGTTCAAAGAATGATCGGACCACGTGGTCGTCTTTGGAGATTTTTTTGGACGTGGATGTGGAAAGTTGTCACTCCCGCAGCCTTGTTCTTTATTCTGTTCTTCAATTGGGTTGAATATGAACCTTTGAAATATGGAGCTTACGTGTACCCCAAATGGGCTGATGCGGTTGGTTGGGTCGTGGGTATGCTGCCTGTTATGGTCATCTTTGGTATGGCTGTTGTAAGTCTCTTATTTTCATGAACACTTTTTCATTATGATTTACAATAAATGTAGAAAAAAAACGTGAATCCTTTTTCCGAATTTGGCATATCAAATTCTCCATTGAATGTTAGTTAGATTTGTTTTCTCTTTGATTGGAAATATAATCGCAGAGACAATTGAAAAGTCCTCGTCGACGACCAAAATACGACGACGATGATGACGAGGATGATGATCTCGATGCAAGAACATCCATTCAAAGAGGTGGAAAAGCTAAGCAAAGCAAAAGTAAAAATAGGAGTGTTTGGTGTAGAGCTAAGATGTTGCTTCAACCAACTTCTGATTGGGGTCCTTCTGCACGCAATATTGCATCAACACCTTCGAGGACACTCACTCATACACCGTCACCAGGTAGATTAATATATTTTGTATAAGTAATTATCTTTTTCTTGTAACAATCCATTTAATTTGATTTGTAGAGTATTTGTAGAAACGAGTTATTTCATATAATTGAGAGAGAGATTTATTGAGAAAATTAATTTTATTTATAGATTACGATAATCTATATTTATTGGGTAGACCACTAATTAATTATTCATTGAATTTATATTACTATTATTATTAGATTTCAATTGAAATTTAATTTAGGCCCACCAGGTGGTTACGATTCAGTACGAGACACAATAGTATTGGTAAACGGTCAACCAATGATGGTTCAACCAACATCCGGTGGTACAAGTACCACACAAAAACTTCCTGGGCCTTCGATTCTCAAGAATTCAAGCAAAACTGATCTGATTACTTCCCAACAGGTCTGACACGACGTTCACTTTATCTTCGAAGATCAATCTGCCCGCGTGTCTATTGCCAGTAACACTACTAGCCAATAATTAAAATAATATTTAAAAAATTGTGGTTTGTGTGCGCGCGCGCTTATACGAAGCTCTAAGGAAACAAAGGAAAAGTAAGGAAAAAAAAGAAACAAAAAAAAGAAAAATAAAATAAAAAAATAAAAAGAAATAAATACATGAACAAAATACAAGGGCGATTTGTAAAATTATCGGTGCATACATTACATTACATTACATACACACGTTACATGCATACGTACATACATACATTACATATATCTCAAGTTTAGCCAACGATAAATCAATGTACTGTCCATATACAAATATTAACGTGCGCGACCTGATCAAGACACCCGGTATATGGGGTGTTCAGAAATAATATGAATAAGCTCCTAATTTGGATCCTTTTAAAATTTCGTTTATAATATCGATTGTCTTCTTTTCATCCTAACAGGTATCTCGTATTATTTTTATTAGATAAAGATTAGAGATTCGTCATATTTTGCAATATCAGATTAATTCGTAGTTTCTTTTTTCATATCGTGATTTTTTGTATTTATTTATTTATTTATTTAAAATCGAGTAAAAATGTTTCGCGTTCTCGAGTTTGGTGTATTAAATATTATTTTTATTTAAATGATTAGATATATTTTCAAGGGTTTATTATTATTCTTCGAGTTTAGATACTCATGGATTCACGTCGTGTTTTTGCGTGTTATTATTCGGATATTCATAAACGATCGATAAAAGAATTTGGATGATATTGGGATATTTAAGATAACACGTAATTAAAAATAATAATATGTATACATATATCGATCGCGTGCTAACAAATTTACAAGGCCTAATAGTAAACGGTCATTTCAGTCGGATTAATGAAAATATATATAGTATAAAAATAATATATCGACAGTATTACGTTCCTAATGTCACAAAGAAGGATATATGATCAGTGTCATATAATTTCATTAATTGATTATATTAGAGAAACGTAGGCGAAGCCTAATAATCCTAATTATCGGACACGGGTATATATATTTATTGTATATCGATTAAGAGCATCGTTCTTTTGAAATTTATCTCGAATTAATTAATAATGTTTTGATTGCTTGTGTTTTTATAAATTGAATTTTTTAATCAATTATTTGAACATTACTTTTTGTATACAATATGAGAAGCCACTAATGGTAACTCTCACGATTACTCGGTTCATTCAAAATTTCTTTCAATAATAACAATTTATTAGTATTATTTGTTAGATAATAGAGATTTTTTCAATCGAATGTTAGAGTATTTTTCATTAATTTGGTGTGGAGAACCACTGGTGTCGTCCAGACTTAGTGGTGAACCCCCCCCAATCGTTTCATTCGAAGGTAGTCAGAGTAGTGTCACGTGGTAATGAATGGAAGGCGTGTTAGTAGTAGCAAGTATCAGTGGTGCTCAAAATTAAATGATTTCAAAAGAACGGTGTTCAATTTACGTATCAAAAATCTTGATTTTTCATTTCTTCGACATGATTGACTCATGTTATCTTCCTTACCCTGCATTTAGCTTATCGATGTCCTCCAATTACTGTTGTGTATGTATAGAAAATGTACGAAAAAAAGGGTTCGTGAGAAAAAGTTCATGAAAGAAAATAAGTAATGATTGCAACAATCGGGAACGGGATTTGCAATTAAATATTTTTCCATATTTATCGATTGTTGCCTATTTTTGCTGTCTCTTAGAGAATAAATATATTCGATATTTATAGATAGATTTACCATACCCAACCCCTACCCCTTTATCACACCACAAGAATGAATGTTAAAAAAAGAAAGAAGATATTTCAAGTGTTTACGAGTGTGGTTTTAAAACGATTGATAAGCAATTACTATTTAGATATGTTAATACACATATACACACATATACGCTATACACATACACACGTATATACAATTAATATGTTCTCGGGATGATGATATTACTTTTAAATGAAATAATATATTTATTTTTGTTCGTATAAAAGAAAACAGGAACAGAAAATGAAGAAATAAATATATAAAAATGAAATTTAAACGGCAAATATATAGAAATTATTTGGGATTAATTGTTAGTAAATGAAATTAATTAAATGAATGATGTATATACAATATATTTAAGAGATGAAAGAACAGATTATAAAGTTAGTTTTTATTGCAAGATAAATTTACAACAAACAATAACAAAAATAATAATAATAGTAATAATATTAACAATAATAATAATAATAATAATAATAATAATTATAATAATAATAGAAAAGTTAAATAATAAAATGTAATGTAATAATGTCCGATTTAAAAACCGACCGATTAGTTTATCAATGAGATTACAAATGAGATTACAAATGAGATTACAAAAGTAGAAAGAAAATATATTTATTACAGGTGACTTACTCGAGATTATTCAATTGTATTCGAATATTTGCATATCCAAGTGTGTTTGATACTAGTCTGTTAAAAAAACAATTCACGAGATTACAAGATTAAATATAATAGATAAAAATACTGATTACTCGCAAAAAGAATAGAAAATAAAAAGGAGAAAAACAATTTGTTTTATGTTTTTTAAGAATCGGAGAAAAGAGAAGAGAAATATTTCATCACGAATTGATTACATAATTAATGAATTATTTAATTATTCCTCATTTTCTCTAACCAAGAGAAAATCATGATGTTCAATATAACATATAAAAAACAAGTATGGAATTGTGTTTAGCGTAGGAACCTAAAAGAGAATTCAAATAATATTTATTCAAATAATGTTCAGATACATACACACATACACACACACGCACGCACATATATACACAGAGAAAAGACTGCGCGGAATGTATGTGTAATAATGCATAAAAAATTCAATCGGGAATTTGGGAATTTTCAAATGTGGTTCGTTCAGATTTTGATAAAAAGCTCAGGTCGTCCATTTAATTGAAATTGAAATTTATAATAATCAAATGAGGAATAGAAAAAGAAATAAAAAGAAGAAAAAGAAGAGAGATAAGGAATGATAACAAAATGATAGTTATTCAGAATGAAAGGATACTTCATTGTGTGTACGTACAGTCAATAATGTCTAAACCAAATTGTAATAATTTATTTTTTATGTCAACTCCGTTTTTAAAGTGTTATTAGCTAAAGTTTATCATATATATATATACATATATTATATATATATATATAACAGATAATAATAATAATACATACATACATATATACATACACAAAGAGAGAAAGAGACACCTACACATTGATAATATGTATATGTATAGGATATACACGTACGTTACATATATACATACATTTATTTATATATTATATATTAAATTAGTAATTCACTTCAAATTGAATTTATTTAATTAAATGACAAGTTTTAATATATTTTTATTGAAATAATGATTATATATACTCTTTTTGTTTTATCACATAATAGAAATGAAATATTAATTTTTTATCAGTTTGAAGTGACTCACTTGATTTATTTATATATATATTAAATAAATATATATGTATGTATATATAAATATAATATATTATATATATATAGACTATTATATACGCTGGTGTACACGTCACAGAGTTTATTATACGTATTACGTACAAAGAGACGATGTCGTTTGATAAAAAGAGAATTTAAAAAATGTGGAAGATAAATAACCAAAAATATTATTATTATTATTAAGAAGATATGAATGAATAATATTAAATATAAATAATCCCGTTGCGCGTTAAAAAATGCTCACTCATATCCGAAGACGAATGAATGCATCGATTATGCGTGATTGATAAACGTGGGTGTTTCAAATGTGTACGAGTGTGTGCATGTACGTACATTAAAATATATATACATATATAGAATTATGTAGGATGTTTATTAAATATCTGTGATTTCGATTTATAATATAAAATATATTTCCTGTTATTTTATTTATTTTTTTTGTTCGGTTTTATAATTTTAATTAATAACATTTTTAATAGAACTGTATTTTCGATTTGATTTTTTTAATAATATTCTTTAGAGTAATTGTATACGTATTTTCATATGTGGAAAAGTAGAAAATAAGAGAGAAATATAGAAAATTAAAAGTTCAATCTGTTAAAAAACATAAAGAAAATAAAAGTGAAGTAAAAAATGTTATAAATGAGAATGAAAATGTTTATTGATTATATATAATAATTATTAACATCCTATATGTATATGTATGTATATAGGGTGTATAATTCTAATAAGAGAAATGATTTAAAAATTAGTACGTTAATAATAATAATAATAATAATAATAATAATAATAATAATAATAATAATAGAAATAATATATTAATAATGAAATAATGATGAAAGAATTAATAAATCTAGTAATAAACGAATAAATGAATTAAATAACAATAATTAAACAAGTGTTAGAAAGAAGAGGAGAGAGAGAGAGAGAGAGAGAGAGAGAGAGAGAAAAAGAGATAGAGAGAGCAAAAGAAATTCAGGTGTACGATTGTCCTGCATAGGTTTAAGAAGAAGTGACGTAAAATGATCGGTAATTGCACACGGTAACAACTATACAATAGTTTATATCAAATTCCAAAAAGAAATAATCAATTAATTAAACAATTCGATGTGAAATTTTGTCTATCAGAGACAGGTAAATAAAAATAAATTTATGAAGAATAGAGAGACAGAGAGAGAGAGAGAGAGAGAGAGAGAGAGAGCAATAAAAAGAGTATAATTATTACGAGTATACAAAAAATTTAATAAATAATAAAATACAGATGTTACACCCTCGCAAATAGAAAAATGAGGGCATTATTAAATTGCATTTTATATTATTTTTTTATTTTCCTGTATATTATTAAAAAAGATAGTATATTTTTTTTTTTATTATATATTTATTTATTTTATTGATCACAGATTCTAAGAAGAAGAAATAGAATTAGAAGTAGAAGGGGAAAGAGAGAAAGGAATAAAGTAAATATATATATTTCGTTATATAAAAATTAGCTTCGTTCTACTGCTTCTTATGTATACACACACAAACAAACAGAGTTACACAGAGATGTATATATATATTTATATATACACATTCGCCCACGTATTAATGGAAATCGATAAACCGATATATCGAAAAGGTGATTCTAAACTACTGAGCTGTGATTACCGGCCGTAATTTGTTACGGAATTTACGTCACTAGGAGCAACCAGTAGAGCGAACAGTACAAAGTAAAACGTTTCCTAGAGAAATAGAGAATAAGGAGAGATTAACAATTGAGAGAGATTAAATGAGGATTAATAGAAATAAAATATAGATAGTATGTGCGTATATATGTGTGTGTGTATGTATGTATGTATGCGTGAAAGAAAGAAAATAAGAGATATAAAGTAATATTTATATGTATTATTATTATTATTATTATTACTATTATTATTGTTATTGTTATTACACAAAAAAGATGTATGGGCTTGTCGTCGTTTAAAAATCTCGCTTCGTTTATACGCTAAAGAATTGAGAATAAAATATAATTGAATTATATATTAAGAATCAACCGAGGGGTTCGTTCAGATGTGTATGAAAGCAAATTTTGTATTATCATTCAAGCGGAATAATTGTTTTCTGTTGTAAATCTAGTAATATAAAAGAACGCGTTAGCAAGAGGAAAAAAAAGGTATAGGTATTAAAAAGGTTAATTAATTAATTAATTATTATTATTATTATTATTATTGTTAAATAGTTGAAAAAATTCTAGTCGTTTTAATCAATAGAAGATATATGATACATTAACGTAGAAACGGCACGAACTTTCTTGTTTATCTAATATTATCTTTCCTGATCCACAAATGCAACGGCACGTTCGTTTATTTAATAATTTCGTTCATTCTACATTATCAATCCAATTAATTTGATTTGGATTAATCGATCATTTGATTTTTTTAGATCATTATTTAATTGAATTGACTCTCCCTTTTCCCAGTCTTCCTCCATGTCCCATTCATTCGCAGAAAGATTAGAAAACCTTCGTTTGTAACAATCAAATTGCCAGTGCCTAATTCCTAACACTTATATAACCACAATAAATAAATAAATAAATAAATAAATGATTGAATAGAAAAATAAATAGATAAATACATATGAACATAAATGAAATATTAATCAAATGTACTAAACCATTTTTTTTTTATCTTTACCCCGAAAAGAATTAATTTCGAGGGTGTTGAAAATTCGAAAAAAAAAAAAAGATTTCATAAAAATTACGCAAATGAACGAACGAACGATAAAATACGTGTGAGAAAGTATCGTAAACGCAAAAACACGAAGTATGTATCTGTGTGTGTTTGTGTGTGTATATATATGTGAGAGAGAGAAAGAAAAATAGGCTAAATAAAAAATATACGTTAGAATTAATTAATATTCATTTTAATTGGCAAAGTATATAGGTATTAAAGAAAACGATAGAGATAGATATAGAACTATAAAATGAACGAATGAGACAGAAAGAATATGTTTTATGTATATTGTACGAATAATCATGTATTATTATACGTAATACAGATAAAGATATATATGTATATAAAAATATATATGTATACACGTTGTTGGATAATGTTATAAGTATAAAATCTCTCGAAATAAATTATTGAAAAAACCAGGTTAGAGAAAAAGAGACAGAGAAAGAGAGAGAGAGAGAGAGAGAGAATCGAAATGAAAAAGATTCTCTAAATATAAAAATAAAATTAATTATGACAAGAGATTCTCAAATTATAAATGACGTGGTTAAAGTTATTCACATCAAATTATAAGTAAATATATAAATATATAAGAGAAAGAAAGAGAAGGAAAGAAATGGGAGGGGTGAAAGAGAGAGAAAGAGAGAAACGTTGAGAGATTTAGAATAAAAACCTATTAATATACATCTACATCACGTTTGCGAAAAGATATATATATATATATATACATTATATATATATATATTCTATGTATATGTATACGATGCGTGTGTAATTAATAAAGTGTTGATATATACGATTGACAATGCACTTAACACCTATTATCGTCATATATTATTTTTTAATTATTTGTATATATAGTCATATCGTTTATATACTAAAGATAGAGTATATTGATTTAATTAACAATGGTTTATTTATTTTCTTTTCTTTTTTTTTCTTACATAAATTTAATGATGTTCATTATAAACAAAAATCCAGATATATATATATAATATACTTATATTTATATGCAAATAAAACGTGAATGTTGTTTGATCTACATCACTCATTAAATTGAATTTTTTAAACAAATATATGTATATGTCTATATATATATAAAAATATATCTTTCGTCAGAGGGTATTATAATATAACTTTGAACGTTGTACATATTTGTAATTACTAAAAATTCCCTAACTCTCATATATTCTCATTTATCTTATCACCGGATCAACAAATCATGTTACTGACACATTTGGCATATGGTTCAATTACCCAACGATATTAATCCATGATAACGATCCGCATGCATTACGAAATTATAAAACATAGATTATATTTTTTGTTTTTGTGAGACGGAATAGTATTGCAACTATCTTACACATATTCTCACATATGCGCGTATACGTTTAAATGTAATCCGTGATAACGCGCGTAATTGATCATAAAAAACAGATTTAACTTAAAAACAATAATTTAACCAGTTAAACACCAATTCCAAATATACTAAACAATATTCACGTATTTGTCGTAGATTTGCGAAACATAAATTTGCATTTGGACACTGCACCCAATGTTGGTTTGATCATAGTAAATGCTGTACCGATTACGAACGATGCAAATGTTAAATCTCTTCCTAATTTGGTATCGGGCCACCAACGTGTGTATGTACCATTGATCAATGCAGCTAATAAAACTAAAGTTACTAAAATACCACCAACAATGTGAAAGATCTTAATGTTTATTGGTCGTATACGTGGATAAAACCATTTCGTATTATCCGCGAATATACCACTGATCATCAGTATAGCAAATAATATCATTGCTGCTAATCCTAGTTTTCCGTGTACAGATGTAAAGTGCGAACGATTACCCTTCATTATAATTATTACGAGCACCCCTGCTAACGTTAAAACAAATCCTAAACTTTGTAGAACCCAGTGAATCAATATTCGATTCTTTCGTGTCAATTTTGAAGAAACGTATGCCTCACCCGATACGCAGTAAATTGCTTCCAGCATCAGCAGGCCGATCTGTTTGAATTCATAATAATTAATATTATATATATATATATTTCTTTTTTTATATATTATTCATGGTTACGTTTTTTATTTTATTATCTTTAGAAATAGAATTAAATGTTCTTAAGATTAGGTTCGTATTTGTTTTTTTATTCACAAAAGAAAATAGAAAAGGAATCCCCTTATTCGAGTATTTTATGTAACGTCAAAGGAGAAGAAGTTGTATATCACGCGATTTTTGTCGTTTCTTAATGAACGGTATAGTTCGTTTTTAAGATAAATTACACTAGTGATTGTAGTTGTAATATATGCATTATTATTACCACCATCATCATCAATTGTTGTTAGAATCACACAACTCGTAACTTGCAATTCACTAAAGATTTATTATCCGTTGATTCTTACTTCTGAGTTTAGTTGATGACTTGCTATTGGCTAAGGCGTTATCACTTTTACGAAATCATCCTACGATTGTCTTTTGTAATTTATTCCAACACGCAGGATACAAAATTGCCGGATTTTTGTGTCATTCTATATATATAATAGTTTTTTTTTTTTTTGTAAATTTTTAATGCTAATTATATTAACACACACGCGCTCACGTAAATAAAATCATGATGTTCATCTTGCTCGAATAAGGATTAATTTGTAACATTATTATTCAAATTAACGTGTGTATAATTTTCTTTATAAGATTTTTCCTTCTTTTTATTTTTTATCGTTATTTGGAAAGATTTAAGGGATTGGAAAGTGTGATCCCATAAAAAAAATGAGATCCCAGGTAAAACCCCTAGTATATTTTATGGCAAATACGAGCCTACTTAAAATGCTGAACGATGAATGAAGATAAAAAGATTAGAAAGTTTCTTACCCCAACCGTTGTTAATATTGGATGCCATGAAAAAGTATTGTAAGTATTAACTGATAGCACGACGATATATATTACGGGGGTCAATAGAAGAAGATGCGTTAGAACAGATATTGCTATGGCTAGTGGATGTGGGGAAGTTTTTGTTGGACTTGTAGAAGCCGTCATATTTGAGGTGGTTGAAATATTTTTTCCTTTTATGGGAATACTGCAACAAAAAAATATAGGACAAGATATTATCAATACGAAAAATATAGAAGAAAAATGGAGAAAGATTATTTAGAATATTTTTTTTTTTATATCAGTTGAACGAATCTTTTATTTTTTAACAGAAAGAGAGAGAGAGAGAGAGAAGAGAGGAAAAATATAGTTGCAAATATTTTGTAGCCGAACTTTGTTAGATTTTTAAATGAATTATTATTATTATTTTCTTTTTTCTTTTTTTTTTATTTTAGATATAACTTACTTTTGAATAAAATTTGTAGTTTGGGAGATAGCCTTTGTTCTTTTTTCTTTTTTTTTCACGTTAACGCACGATGCCTCACTTCGAACTATGAAAATACGAATGAGCCTTCAGAATGAGATAGATAAATTAAAGTTTGTGATAGCAATAAGTGTCAGAGACGAAATAAATTCCATATAGATTTATAGATAACAGATAGTGACGATAATTTAATCGTGAATAAGAAATAAAGAAAAAATTCTCGTAGTTCTGATATTATTAAGCACGTACGACGATACAATCCATCTCTTATTTTTTTTCTTTTTGGTTATCACTTACACTTATTGATTTTTCATAGAGATATATATTTCCACTTAAAAAATAGAAATTATTTCAGTAAAAGATAATCTCTTTTAACAAACATTCCCTGGTTTTGTCGCGTTAATTTGTTATTTTTATTAATCCTAACTATTGTCACAAATATTATCTTAAATAAATATATAAATAAAATAACGATATAAAATGCTGAAGAATTTTATTAACGAGATATAACGAGGTGCCAATTAGGAAATATATAAAGAATGAAGATTTATTTTCAAGAGAAAAAAATAAGAAGAGACAAATATAAAAAAAAAAAAAAAAAAAAGAAAAAAAGCTATTCTCTTTACTAATGTCCACTAGCAACAAGTGGTATTTACACAAACAAAGTGAATGGGATAAGTGAAGAAGAAGAAGAAGAAGAAAAAGAATCAGAAGAACACAAGATAGGTATAACACTTGGAATCCAATTAGGCACGTCCTTAAGACACTGTTCTTGAAAAAGAAAAAACAAAAGTACACTCGAGTTTTGTTCGTGATGGATAAGTAGAAAGAAGCAGAGTTTGTGTCTCATCTCTCGTTAACACGTTAAAAAAAAATTAGAAAGAGAAAAAATAAAAAAAAATTACTTTACAGATAAATTTCTTTTTTTCAGTAATCAATTAAATATGTATATATATAAAAGAATGTCTTCTAAAAATTTATTTAAATAGATACAAACTCACCTTGTTTATATTTGCGAAATAGATAGAAGAGAAGAAAAAAATAATTAAATCTTTTAATTTTACGTATTTTCTTTTTGTACAAATAATTTTTTCCCTTTAATTAAAAGGAATAAGATAAATAATTGTTTGTACAGGAGTTAGTAAGATAGATAAAGATAGAATCGGATATAATGCACGAATCGAAAGCTGTCTCTTGACTGATGTGAAGAAAAGCAGAGAATTATACTAAACCCGAAGCATGTTCAGTTTCAAACTGATGTTTATCGTAATGTTGATGCGTTGATTTTTCCTCGTTGCTTCGTCATAAACGAGACCTTGGTTTAAATAATCGTTTGAAATATTCGTTCTTTAACTTTTGCAAATTAATTAGTCACCCTGTATGCGTTCTTTTATTCATATAATTTATGATCTATACAAAACTTTGTTATTTTTTCATTTATTTTTACGTGTAATTAATTTCGTATTATTTCATAGAAAATGAGAAATTTTAAAATAAATTCGTTTAATATTTTTCTTCATAGTTTCTTCGACAGGGAAATAAATTTTATTCGCGTAATAAACGCGTCTAATTTTGTATTATAATTATTATTATTTTATGTGACAACAAAAAAATATTCAGAGATCGGGAAAATAACTGATTGTGAGTCTCAAAGTTCATGAGATTCCAAATCGTTGAATGTTTAATAAATGCTCGAATTACTTAGCCGGTTTTTCCCAAATCGATTATTTTAATCTTGTGTCCATATATACTAAATTATTATTATTAACTTTGTATATGATAGCTAAGTGTTTGCACATGTGTATATGTATAAAGTGTTATGCAAAGATAGCCGTGTTGACCTTCAAGATAGTTTTTTAGAAATAATTGTCTCACTATAATTGTTTATAGATGCAATTTTCTTTCGACATAAAACATCTCACTTTGTTGCTTAACGAGTCATTTCCATTGGTTTTCTTCGTAATTCTTATGAAATAACTATCTTTTTTTTTTCTCTTTTTTAACACGTGATTTACACAAAATCTCATTGTTAAATCATCGATAAGTGTAAATATATATTTACATTTATTTATAGTTATTTCATTTAATGTCGTAATAATTGTGAAGCAGAAATAAAAAATTACTATTAAAAGAAATGAAATAATAATAATAATAATAGAAAAATAAAATAAACGTACTAGTAAGATCTACGTCGAGAACACATAATCAATGGTTTGACAGTTATTCGGAAGACTGCATTTGATAGAGAATTTTAATCAATAAATTTGAGTTTATCGAACTGTCCTTTCTCAAGTTCGAATGCCTAATTAATGATCGATAAGATTCAGACGTATCGTGAAGTGTCGCACGTACGAGATAAAGTTACCCTTTTTTTTTTGTTTTGTTTCACGATACATTTTCTTTCAAGTAGATTTATTATATATTTATTTATCTATTCAATGAATCACGTCGAGAAGATCGTTATCGAAAATTAATCATAAATCGTCATTAAGTTAATTGCAGAAGAATTTTATAACTCTTTACGAGATAAACCAACCATAATTAATCGATTCTTTTTTCGTTTGATTTTTTTTCGATATAAGTATAAATAAAAATAGAAATGATTTTATAACGGATACGAGTATATTTTGTTGGGTTACAAATTGTTATATAAAATATTACAGAATAAGAATTGTTATATAAAACTTCATAAAAAACGATATTTCGACAATGACAAGTATTGACATACTATAAAAAATCCATAATTCACATATTTGTTCTAATTATTGCTCAAGGAAAGCAGATACTGTTAAATATAGATACAAGATTTACATAGTTAGATGCCTTTAGATTACTTAGTCATTTACTTGTGTATACCCAACGATTAGGTTAACGGCACGTGTTCATTTTGGATTAGACACGATAACCTAATAAAGTATACTTTTTCTTCTTCTTCTTCTTTTTATTTTTTTTTCCAATGTTTCTGTCGCCCACGTAATAAAACTCAACGTCGTTATAAGTTCATCTCTAGCTTTATACGAGGAAGAAATAAAAAAAAAGGAGGAATTATGACGTTCGTTAACCTTTGTACCATGCAATCTTTATTTATTTTTCCTTGTTGTAAGATACATTGTGAGAATCGTAAATCTATAATTGATCATCTTTCTTGGATTTCCCCTTTTAATGATAATAATTATCTCTGATTTTGTTTAGACATTTTTATAATATTACAAGCAAATAATTTTTTGTTTATAATACTTATTTTTGAAGACACCGCGTATATGAATAGAATTACGATCATTGTTCGATAAAAGAAAATTTCCTTGATAATTTTTGTTTCTCAAACTATAATGATAATTCCACGAATCGTTGTTAAGTTATATTATCGATTTCTTATCATTATCAGTTTATTTCACCTTCTTGAAAGTTTATTCCATTTAAAAATGCTAGAATTCCACTTTTATGATAAAAAATATCTATACTATTTTACATTATCGTATGCACATATGCTTGACTTAATAATAATTAACATACACACATGCACATCGCATATTCCCAAATTCTGGGATATCTAAAATGATTTTGCGTAAATTACAAATTACATTTTATTTGATTTTTATTTATTTACTTTTTCCAATAGAGTTGTTTATTTTATGATACGGAAACACGCATGGTTGAAATTCATATATATGCATTCGTGCAGATATTTTTTGACCATGAAATAAATCGAAATGTTTTCCAATAACTAACCCAACAAATGCTATACTATACATTTCGATTATGCTAATAATCTTTCGATAATAATAAAGTTATCAATAATGATGCATTTAATTGCATTCAATCATAATCATCGTACGTACAACATGAAACATTTGCAGTCGTTGAGTATGAAACAAAAGAATAATAAATTAAATTTTGTATCTATTAATTATACACTCTCTTATTTAAAAAATAAAATAAACTATAATCACGTGTAAGAATCCTTACACCTGTTCGCAAGGTGGAGCTTGTAACGTTTCTGTTTTCATTTATGTTGTCATGACAACACGAACGATCGACAAACTGCAAGTCCAAACACATATGTTTTCTTTTATACACGTCACGTAGTATGCATTTTTACTCGGATTAAAAATATATCACGTATTTAAAATCTAAATAAAATACTAATGAATATATTCAAAGTATAATGTCGTTTGCGTGATGTTGAAATCATTTCTAAATTAAATTCGACAAAATAGGATCTAGAAAAAAAATGGTGATGATCGATAAGCGAGGATCTTTCATAGTTTCCACGGCAGGTTATTTTTTTGGTGTACCTCTCGGAAACGAAGAAAATTCTAAATTATCTTTGCCAGTGTTGGACAAGTTTTTTAATCAATCAACGTGTAGGACACTTTGTGCTCAGCCAATTCAATCGGAAAATGATGAGATTACGCTTAAATTGAGCAATGAATTGCTCGTTGGAAAGAATACCTTGGTATTTTTTAAGGTAATTTAATTAACATCTATATAACAAAAAATTATTGTAAGTATATATATATAGGTGCAATAAGATAATCGTAATTATTAGCTAGCAGCAAAGATAGTTACGGAAGAAAATTTTCACGATTTGGTCCAAGTAACTTCGATCGGTGGGGGTGAAAGTTTAACTCTTATCGAAGTTTTACGACAAGTTTGGGCACCTACTCTGAAATCATTCGGATTTGATCCAACTTCTTTGAAAAAATTAGAAGAAGATTTACTTGGACCACGTCCACCTACGTCTATTACTGAAGAAGAAAGTTTTTGGATAAAACGTAGCAATGAAGCTAGTCGTACGAGAGATAAAACAACTTTTGATGAGGCTGCTATAATATTGAACAATATTAAAAAAGAATTTGAAAATGCGGCCGTCTCAAGGTATAACTTTATTTATTTATATTATATTTAAACAAATATTACTATTTAAATTTTTTCAATTGTGTCCATGCAAATATTGCATTTCTTGTGCCTCATCATATGCAACACTTTGTACATCGTCGATAATGCAGTTAGTCAGCGTTACCTTTATTAAAAACTTTTTTGTTTCATCCTTTTTGGTATGCAACACACTTCACATGCACGTGCGAAGGGTTGCATATCGTTAAGGGTAAAAAAAAATTTCTTACCGCTAGATGGAGCTAGTAGGCAACATTCGCGATAATGTTTAAAGTGTTGCATATTTTCAAGGGTTTGCAATATGAAAGATTTCAAATAAATATTAGCTTGTCCCAATTTCGAACGGTTCTAATAATCGAAGTAGTGTTTTTGCACTATTACCTATTTTAAAGCAAAGAAGCATAACATGCTGCAAATGCTTCTTTTGGCTATCCATATTAAAAAATTTTAAAAGAAGCTTTGTCACCAACGAAATATACTTTGAAAGAACTATAAGACATGTGATAATTATGAACAATCAATGAATAATTATAATTAATAATCGATAAACAAATTGATTCGATCCATCATTTACGTAGACTTTTATTTATCGAATTTTCCTTTTTTTTATTCTCATAGAAAAATTGTTAAATATTATAATAATTAATATTTTAATTGAAAATAAACAGAGGTGATGGGTTTATCGGTTTGGAAGAATCGCTCGAAGCGATTTCTGGGTACGTCGATGACGTTTGGAAATTAGGCAGCACGGTTTATAAAGAGGAACGTATGAAATCTCTTTTGGAAATAATTGGAAACGAGACAGTGATCCTCGTTGAGAATCTTGTTAACGAGGTAATCAAATTTATTTATTTATTTATTTTTTTGTTTTCAATTTTATTTATAACACTGCATGTTATATAATATTTCTTTTTCTTTTCTTTTTTTTTTTAAACTCAGACGCATCATGGTCATAGTAACGTAGATACAACGGTATCCATGGGTGCAATGGTATGCGATAAATGGGTGAATGCTAGCGAGAGATTAACAGGACTTTTTTGGCCCCATTATTCCCTTCATCCTTGGAAAGATGCCGTATATGTACCTGGAAAATGTTCTAAACTTGGCAGAAGACTTAAGTAAACTTTTATCAAACAGTTTGCTTTTATTTTTTTTTTTTTTTTTTTTTTTTTTTAAGGAAACTATTAAAATGAAGATAATATTTTTCCAGACAACTCGGTGAATTACGTGCTCAGTATCGTCAATTAATGAGACTCTTAACATCCAACGAAAGAATGAGATTGGACGTTGATAATTATCTTGAAAATTTCCAAGACATCAAAGTTGTTTACAGCGATGATGAAAATGATATCGAATGGAATAGAATGATACGTAAAGTTGAAGAAGCTTTAATGCCTACCGAAGAATTAGTTGCACAAAAATTGAAAGCACAGATTGCCGATGCAAAAACATCTAATTCATTGTTAGAGGAATTTCGAAGATACTTTGATCTAATGAAAAGGGATGCCCTTAAAAAGGCTCTTCGTAGCGAACGCGAAGCTTTGCTTTTGGCGTACGATGACCTGATTGGTAATCATAGTTATAAATAATATTAATCAATTAATAATTCAATCTCATTCTGATTGTCATTCTTTTTTTTCTTTTTTTTTTTTTAGAGAATTGTCTGGCCGGTCCAGACACAGATGATCTTTTGGATACTCCAAAAATACTTCAAGAAATTCAGACGGCAAGGTATTCTGAAATCCGATTAGAAAGTTTGTTAGAACTTGGTAAAGAACTTTTAGCTGATATTCCAGGATTCGACGATACTGTAGTCAAAGTTACGACAGCTTTGAAGGATGCCGAAAGGAAGAGACAATATCTCGTTGAGTCTTGGGTAAATTTGATATACATGTCAGATTATATTTCCTCGTTTTTACAAATTAATAATCGCTGATCGATCATAGGTGAATGACACGAAAGATGCTGTAGCTAAGAAACAGTTAACACTGGGTTCAGATTCCGCAGTTGTCGAGTTAACTGGTACTAGTTTGATGCGAGTTAATTACGATCCGAGATTGATGACCCTTATCAGAGAAGCGAGAGCACTTTCAGGACAAGGTGTTGTATTACCAAGAGAGATAAGAGACCTTGTTGAGAGAGCAAGTTTATTGGCAGGTCGTGCAAGAGCTTTACAACAAGTAGCTACATTTCATAATACCATTGGTGATCGTATGGTGCCTTCTCAAAGACCATTGATGTTAACCACAGCTTTGGAATTGGCACGAGCCGTTAAGGAACAATCTGGTGTTGTTTGGTCTGATCCTCAAGCAGTCGATGGTTACACAAATAGACTTAGAGAATTGGTAATTGGAAAATAAATTTTGCAACTTTATTATTAATCATTCGTATTTAATTAGTTTAAATACGTATTGTTAATAGGTGACAAAGTTTGCTAGACAGAATGCCGAATTAGCAGCTAAACATTCGAACCTGCGAAACTTGGTCTCGAATTTGTTTAAAGGAGAAGCTATTAATTTGGTTGGCAATCAGAATATTTGGAAGGATACTTTGATAAATATGAGAACGATTGTAGATTCTGTTGAAAACGAGTATGGTAATACAACAGCTTGGAAATTACATTGGGATAGGCAACTTTTAAAAGCGTTGGGTGTGGCTTACAGGTGTGATCAATTAATTTGAATCATTTTCATTAACTATATATATAAATAATTTTTGTAGAGGTGCTTTACCGTCGTTGCTGAGAAAATTACCGGATATCAGGGTCGAGTTAATATTTCGCGATGGAATGTTACAATGGCGACCTACTCTAGAAGAAATTCGTGCCAAGATATATTCCGGTATTAGACGATCCCTCTCAATTCCTATGAATTTTCGCGGAGTTGGTGATGTAGAACACGCTCAATTCGGTAGCCTAGTTCAGAAGAGTGCATACTTGTTCGGTGGTGTCTACAAGCAAGCTGAGATTGCTTTAAATGCTTTAGAATCCGTTAGGATCAAGTGGTTGAACTTGGCTGCACCAGCGAAAATTGATATCGGTGAAAAGTATGTTTAATTAAATGATATTAATTATTATCTAGGATCTTTTTCGTGGATGATTATTATGATTACAATATGATGATAATTTAAACAGATTAAAGGGAGCATCTCCAAATGATTGGACAAGAGCTTTCAAGGATGCCAAACAATGGGCTCAAGAAGTAATAAACATAATAATTATTTTAATCGATTAATCACTTATTAATATTTGGAACTATTGCGTTTGAATAGGTTGGTAAATTGCGAGGAGGTGATGTAAAAGTTTGGTGTATAAGTATCGACACTGGAACAACTAGAAACGATTTAGAATCAGCATCTCGTCGTTATTGGGAACGTTTGTGTTCCGATTTGCGCGTTGAAGCTTTTTCAAGACTTGTTGCAATTGTTGATTTCCTTTCTTTCGCTGCTAAAGAGTTAGAGAAGAGACCCCATAACGTTGAAGAAGTTGGTCTGGCTAATGAAGCTCATGAACGAATTGAAAAACAGTATGACGGTGTTGGAAATGAAATGGAAGCTGTGGCTGGTCTTGCTAAAGTCTTAGCTGCTTGGACAAGTGAAAAATTGGAAGGTATTATTTGAACAGTGATCAATCGCAATTTTTGTTTTACAAAAATTTATTGATTTATATCGATTGTTAATATTGTAATACTTAACAGGAATAAATTCAGCTAATTTGGCTTGGCAAGAATTAGCGGAACGTTTGGAGAAACATAAAACAGTTGTGGCTCATCAATTGGAGGACACCAAAGTAAATTTACGTCATCGGGGAATAGCATTAAGGGACGAAATTGAAAGGTGGGAAACCAAGTGGTTATCAAAACCCGACATTGTAACCATAGATTGGATATCATCGATGAGAGATCGTTGGATTACTTTAACAGAACAACGAGATAGTTTAACTATCGATTGCCAAAGAATTGCTTTTAATTTGAGCGAAATAATCGAAGACGATTCGACGAATTTGAAGAAACTCGAAGCCCAGTTGGAAGCTGAGGAATCCAATTGTAGATTTCAAGCTGAGTTTATCGAGGAACTCGATAATCAAAGGGCCGAGGAATGGGCTGTTGCGAGAAGAAGATTACCGAGGCTTCACGATTGGCTTGATTCTTGGGAAACGAGAATTCGTTTGCAATCAAACGACAAGGATTCTTCTAATCCTCTTAACGATAATAATATCAAAATCGAAACTTTTGTTGGGAAACAATTAAGAGAAATTCGTGATGCGATAGAATGGATTCAACTTCTTCGCGGTGATGAAATTGCCGAGGAACATTGGAATGAATTAAAATCTGTTCTTGATTTGAATGATATTAAAAATTTAAGAGATTTAACATTGGGTAATATACTTGATTCTAAGAATAAAATAAAGGACAATGTCATTCGTATTAAGGTGGGTGATGTTTTTTTTATGCTAGAATTTATTGAAATATCTTTTGATCCTCGTTTTGATCATTTGTACGATTAATAATTTTTGTACGAAACAAATGTCAACGTACAAAGTTCTTGCGCTTATACTGTATAGAATTATTATTAAATATTTCAATGTGTTGTGTATAGAATTTCTTTCATTATAATGGATAAATCGTTTAATAGGAAATTACAAAAAGAGCTGCAGCCGAAAGTGGAATACGACAAGCGATATTGGAATTAGAATCTTGGGAGACATCAGCCAGTCTACAAATTCAACAATCAAAGGACAGTCAACATTCGATTATTTATCTTGTCGGTGAATATTCCAATCTTTTGGCTAGGACAGGTACTTTCTTCGATAATTCAATATTATTTTAATTGATTCTTTATCGAAATTGGAATATTATTTTGATGAACGAAACGTAAACGACCGATAGGTGAATTACGACTTTTGTTGGAGGGTGCAAAGGGTGCTGCTGGTTACGAAAGATTTGCAGCAAGAGCTACAAGATGTGAAGCTAGTTTATCAGAGATCGAAGAACGTATTAAGATACTTAGTATTGTTCAAAGAAAATGGGTTTACTTGGAACCCATTTATGGTAGCGGTGCTGCACCCAATGATTCTGGAAAATGGTCGAGAACTGACAAAGAATTTAGGTCAGTTTATTATTAAATATAACGATTGATCGTTTGATTGAAATCAATTATTTTCCATATATTTTTTTATTAGATATCTAATGGGTGAGGTTTCACGTGATTCTCGAGTATCATCTATTAGAAGATTACCTTTACCTGCTTTAATTAATTTGAAGGATTTACTCGACAGATGTCAAAGAAGTCTCGACGAATTTTTAGAAGTATGTAATTTTCTTTTAATAATAATTATAATAATCACATCGTCAACTCTCTTTATTTAATTATCGTCTAAATTTGGAAACGATTTTTTTCCCCGTTTATTTCATTTATTTATTTATTTATTTGTTGCTTTGATTTTGTTTAAATAATAGGAGAGAAGATCGTCTTATCCACGCTTATATTTTTTGAGCGACGAGGATCTTTTAGAACTCGTTTCAGGAAGCGGCAAAGCTTTAGAATCTCATTTACCAAAACTTTACCAAGGTATAGGATCAGTGATAAAAAATGATAATAGCCTGACAGCTGTGGTTTCACCAGAGGGTGAAATACTAAAGTTATTGGAGGCTATAGATACGAGCGAACCACTTCCAAGATGGTTGAATAATCTTGAGAAAGGTATGAGGAATACATTGAGGCAGAGTCTTGATAAATGTTTGACAGATTCCTCACCTGATCCTTCTATTTATCCTAATCAGGTACGAATATTATTGGGATCGAATGAACAATTATATTGGGATTATTAAAAAATGAATTTTTTGGGACAAACATTATTTGTTTATTCAGATATCAAATGTTAACACTTGTCAGATATTTGTACTTAGTTTTTCATTTATCTTTAGATACTTTTATTATCGGAGAGGATTAGATTTACTGAACGTTGCGAGGCTGCTTTGAAAGAGGGTGTATTGGGTTTGAAAAAGTTGGTCGAATTTTTGGATACTCAAAGAGCAAGGTATAGGGGATTGGAAGATGTCGGAGACAAATTAACTGTTCTTAAAGCTCGAGGATTACTTCTCGACACTGTTCATCATCTTGAAATATCTAGAACATTGTTGAATAATCTCGAGATGGGTGAATCCACTTCGTGGTTGTGGTACAGACAACTGAAAACTTACAGAACAGTAAAAGATTTTGTTAAATAATGAATTTATTATCAGAAGATCATTATTTCGTTAAATTAATATGTTGACAAAAAATCGTATAGAACAAGGGTCCAATTATAAGATGCGCTGCTGCTGAATTTCCATATCGTTTTGAATATCAAGGAGCCGCAGTTGGTTTAGTTTGGACTTCGCTTACAGAAAAATGTTTCCTTGCATTAACCCAAGCCATGAAACTTGGATTGGGTGGTAGCCCAACTGGGCCAGCTGGAACTGGAAAAACTGAGAGTGTTAAAGCACTTGGTGGTATTTTGGGAAGGCTTGTTATTGTCTTCAATTGCGACGAAGGTTTGTCTCCTACGTAATTCAAATTTAATATCATTTATAATTAACAAGTAGAATGATTTATTTGTTTTTAATAGGAATGGATGCAGGCAGCATGAAAAGAATTTTGGGTGGTTTAGCACAAGCAGGTGCTTGGGGTTGTTTCGATGAATTTAATCGTCTCGAAGAAGAAACATTGAGTGCCGTTGCAATGTTGGTTAGACCACTTCAAGAAGCTGTCAGGGATGGGTTGAACCAAGTTGTTTTAGGTGATCAAAGAGTTAATCTTGATCCACATTGTTGCGTGTTTATTACAATGAATCCTGCTGGAAACGAATACGGTGGACGTCATAGACTTCCAGATTCATTGGCCAGATTGTTCAGACCCATTGGCATGGCTCATCCTGATAAATTTGATATAATTCGTGCTTTGTTAGAGTGTGCTGGTTTTTTGGAATCTTCTATGCTTGCTAATCGTTTGGTTGAAACATTTGAAATCTCATTTAATTTACTTTCCAAACAGCCGCATTACGATTGGGGTCTTAGAGCACTTAGATCAGTGTTAGATGCTATTTCACCTGTTAATCAATTGGACGAATCAACCAGGTACGAAAATATTCCCATAATAAATATTACACGTTTTTAATATTAAACAAAAAAGAAATTTAAGTTTAATTTGAATTGTTGTTCGTTTATAGGCTATTTATCGCAATTAAAGATTCAACATTGCCAAAATTAACCGAGGAAGATGCCAAAAAGTTTCTCGATTTGTTAGACGACGTATTTCCTAACGTAGATCATTCGTTAACCGAAGTGTCCAACGAAAAGAAAGATTTACGAGAAGCATTGATTGAATTATGCGAGTCTGGTAATTATACCAAGAAAATTATTGATCAGTGCATACAATTGTACGATCAATTAAAAAGTAGAACAGGTGTTGCAATAGTTGGACCACCTGGTAGCGGAAAGACAGTTATAAGAAAATTATTAACCGAAGCTTTATCGAAAATCGGAGAATCGGTTGATCAGTATATCATTTATCCTGGTGCTGTACCCAAATCCAAACTTTTAGGACGAGTTGATTCACAAACAAGGTAAACAAAAATCACAATTTTCATTTTATTATAATAATATAAAAAAGATAATTAATTTGAATTGTGTTAATAATATTTTTGTTTTATCGTTCAAAGAGAATGGAAAGAAGGTTTGTTATCGAGTGCAGTAATAACAGCTGGAGGAGATAATTCAACTTGGATTATTTTGAATGGCGACGTTGAACCAGAATGGGCAGAGGCTTTAAATTCTGCCTTGGATGACAACAGATTACTGACATTACCCAACGGAGTTGGTGTCAAACTGGGAAACGGTATCAGGTATATATATATAATCTAAAATATATTTGTATCATTAATATATCTTAAATATACTAATTCGTTTATTAACAATTTAATTATAAAACAAAATAGGTTCATATTCGAGACACATAAACTGGCAAGTGCTAGTCCAGCAACAGTTTCACGATTGGGTGTTGTCCATCTTGGAACAATTAGTCCAACTTCACTTTTACAAGCTTTGATTCCTGATGATTTGCCAGCTAATATTCGAGACAATGTTACTACACATGTTTCCACTTGCATCAATGAAATCTTTCAATCGAATTCGATTAGATCGTCAGCTTGTGGTCTGATCAATTCTGTTTTCCATCATTTGCGTGACGCGCATACGCAAACTTTATACACGGAGGGACTTCTCGGTGCTCTATGTTGTCAAATCGAAGATCAAAATGTCAGAGATAATTTAGGACGTTTGATTTATCAGTTAACCGATTGTTGGTGTCCAGATCCCGAAAAGCCATTAGATGTTCTGTACAATGACAAATCTGATCGATTAGAACCTTTCATCGATATTTATCAATCGATTGAAACCGAGGATGGTCCTATATTATTATCGGGTAAATTTTCTTTACGAACGTATCAAATAATTATAAGAAGTGTTAGAAAAGTGATATTTATGATTTTTTTAATAGGACCCGTTAAAAGAGCATTAGCATCTATCTTACCTTGGATAGAAAATAGTTATCCTGTTATTTTACGAGGAGAACAGGGTTCAGGTAAAAGTACATTAATAACTGCTGCATTATCCTCTTTAAAAAATCAGTATAATGCACCGTCCATGACCTTGATACAAGGATCTTCTTTATACGGTGCACAGGATCTTTTAACTCGGTTAAAACGCGCCTGCGTTCGTCTTGATTCTTCCTCTCATGGAAGAACTTATAAACCCAGAAATGGTTCTCGTATTATTTTAATACTCGAAGATATTCATCTGGCTTCCAAACAGATGCAGGTAGTTAGTTTTTTATTTCCGTAGCAAATATACAGGGCGTTGCAGAAGAAGTTGATCGAAGAGTTCGGAATAATTTAATGGATAGAACGATAGATAATAAAGTCATTTTTAATTGTAGGAATTGGTACGAGAATTATTGCAAGATGAAGGATTTCACGAGGATGATTTAGAATTCGCACGAATCCCATTAACAATTATTTCCACAGCTGATTCTAATACTCCACTTCATCCTAGATTAGAATGTCTCATGGCAACTTATTATTTACCGTTTGTATTAACATAATTATTAAAATAATGAATTAATATATTTAAAAACAAAACGCATGAATTTAATAATTGTTATAAATGTTTGTGTTAAATTAATTTAGTTGTCCAAGTTCGAAAGAAATTGTTGCTATGTTAGAACTTCATCTTAGAAGTGCATTAAAAGAAAAAGATGATTTTATTGATTCCTGGATTACGAAGACATCGCCGATTATGTTCGAGGCTTATCAATCAATAAATTTGTCCAATGAATTGTCTTCTTTCTTGTGGACACCAAAGGATCTTATTTTATGGGCTGATTGTCTTGGTTATTATTTATCTCCTGAAAACGAGAATGATCTTACAAGTTATATGTTCGATGCTGGAAAACGTTTATTCTATCCGAAGTAATTATTTTCTTTGAAATAAAATATGATTAAATCAAATTTGTTCGATATTTTTTTTGATAATATTTATTGTTCAGATTAACAGCTGAAGCTCGTGTCAATTGGGATTCCATATTGTCCGCACAATTTGTCAATCCTAAAAATTCGATTAACGATGTATTCGTTTGGAAAATTGGTAATACTGAATTGTTGCCTATCGTGGAAGAAGAATGGAAAGATAATATCGTAAATGTTGCTGCAAGATGTGCGAGAGAAGGTGAACCAATACATGCAACAATAACGTCACATCTTTTACAAATGGTTGCTGGTAATTCAAATGAATTCAATTGTTTCGTTAAAATTTATATATTATTCGTATTTGAAAGGCCAAAAAGTACCATTTTATAATCCAATCAATTTCGTAATCGTATTATCATTTGATAGGAATTTGTTGGACATTTGGAACACGTTTACGTGGTGTCATCTTAACTGGACGACCAGGATCAGGAAGAAAATCAGCTAGCAAATTAGCTGCAACTTTTTCATCCTTTCGTTATATCGATTCGGGACCTGGACGAGCTAAAGCTTCGATTAAATCAGCAATTCAAACGGCAGGTATCGATGGGGAACCAACGATGCTCTTACTGGAGGAACACCATATGAGAGAGGAAGATACGTCAATTTTGGTCAGCGCTATTATTGCCAATGGTGAACTTCCAGGACTTTTTTCAATCGAGGAATTGGATGGTATGATAGCACCATTGATAGATTTGTCAAGGAGAGAAGATTTTCCTGGCACGTTGGAACAATATTTTTATCATCGTGAGCATTTATTTTTTTAATATTTCCAATTTCTTCTTTTTTTTTTTCTTTTATCAAAACATCAATGGCAAATATCATTTCCCAGGTATTCGAAATTATCTTCGCGTAGTCGTAATCTTAGACATCGGTGATTTGAAATCAACATTCTTATCACGTTCCGGATTGTTGAGAATCTGTGCAGTAATTGGACCAAGTCTTGGAAACGAATGGTGGTCTTACGAAGCACCATTGACCGAGTTAGCTATTCAATATAATAATTCTCATGGATCGGATGTTATCGTAGAATCATCAAAGGGGGGTATAGAAGTTATGATTAAAGCCCATCTGCAAGCACCGAAGCAACAGCAAGCGCCGGCACGTTTCTTAGCTTTACTTTGTACAACGGAAAAGCTTCGTGAAATTTGGAGTGAGGAGGTTGAAAGTAAACTTAATAGCCTTACCGCTGGTATTAGCAGATTAAGGGAAGCCGGTGAACACGTTGCTAAATTGGAGGATGAAGTGTCGAAACAAAGGCAGGAACTTGAGGTACGTATTATTTTAAATCCCGATCAAGTAATTTGATTCTTATGTTTAATGTTTATTTATTATTTAGATCGAAAAAGGTAGGGCCAATGCAGCTTTGGAAAAAATTACTGCAACGATGAGAGGTGCAACAGGTCAACGAGGTGAGATGACCAATTTAAAAGCTGAAACCGAACGAGAGAGTGCCGAATTAGCACGAAGAAAGGTATTTTCATATTTATATGCACTTTTATTATAAATAAACATAATTATATATTCTGGAATTAATTTTTTAAATAGGCCGATATCGAAGGAGAATTAAGTAAAGTCGAACCATTGGTCGAACAAGCGGCACAGGCTGTTGCTGGTATAAGTGCTGATGCTCTTGCCGAAGTTAGATCGTTACGAGCACCTCCAGCACCTGTTAGAGATGTTCTCGAAGGTGTCTTGAGACTTATGGGTATCAAGGATACGTCTTGGAATAGTATGAAAACGTTTTTAGCTAAACGTGGGATCAAAGATGAAATCAGGTCATTTTAATATTATAATATTTA
This sequence comes from Polistes canadensis, assembly GCF_001313835.1. Taxonomy (NCBI): domain Eukaryota; kingdom Metazoa; phylum Arthropoda; class Insecta; order Hymenoptera; family Vespidae; genus Polistes; species Polistes canadensis. Next base: position 37,729 of record NW_014569795.1, read on the forward strand.
AAAAATTAGATCTCTTGCAAGATATTCATAATTCCTAATATATCGTTTAAGTTATATTATCTGACGTAATATAAATTATTCATTGTATTTTTTTTTCCCATTATAAAAGAACTTGGGATGCAAGGAGAAGTACTTCGGCAAGTTTAGATGCGGTCGCAAAGTTGGTTAAAGAACGTCCAGATAGTTTTGAAGAAAAAACTGCTAGAAGGGCGTCAATTGCAGCAGCCCCGTTGGCTGCTTGGGTTCTTGCTAATTTGCAATACGGACAAATACTTCAACAAGTGGCACCCTTGGAAAGAGAACAACGTTTATTAGCCGAGTGAGTAAAATTTTAAATTAAAAATTAAAAATTTGTCCTATGTCCAATATGAAAAGAAAAGAAAAAAGAAAACTGAATAATCGTACACGATCAGACGATTATCAGCAGCCGAAGCTCAACTCGGAAGATTGGCAGCTGGTTTGAACACAGTTGAGAGTCGGGTCGCACAATTGCAAGAAGAATTGGCCGAACATTCCCGTGGTGCTGCATCATTGCAATTGAGAACCGAATCTACGGAATCCAGTCTTATTACTGCTAGATCACTTTTGTTGAAACTCGACAAAGAACATCGGGATTGGCAAACGCAATTGGAAGAATTGACAAATCGTAAAGAAAGATTGGACGTTGAAGCTGCCAACGTGGCATCCTTTTTGGTTTATCAAGTATGTTGTTTATTATTTAATAATGAATAATAATCAATTCGCGATCAATATGAAAAATGATATTTTTTCGATAGGATCCGCAAAGGGACGACAAGTGGAAAAGATCAGCCATCGAGTTATTGATCGATGAACGAGAAAGATTAATTTGGCGTGCACAGGGACTCCCAGCGGATACCGGAAGTCTTGTTGGTGCTGCTTGTGCATTGAGAGGACCATTAGTACCAATTTTCCTCGACCCATCAGGTGTTGCGGTATCTTGGCTTAAATCAAACATCGGATCCAAATTAGAAATTACTAAAGCCGAGGATACGAAGTTCTATACCGCATTAGAATTAGCTGTGAGATTTGGGAAGCCATTGTTGGTTGAAGAAATCATTGAATTTCCATCGATTTTGTTAAAACTTTTACGAAAACGACCATTGAGACTTTGCGATCGTGATTTGCCTGCTCAGCAAGGATTTCAATTGTTCTTGGCTACTAGGAAGGATCGATTGGATAATATTCCTAAGGAAGCTGACGCTGTACTTTTTCAAATTGCTTTGGGTGCTGGGACGAGAAGTTTAGCCGAGAGACTCGTCGATAAGGTTATTTAATCGTTTATTTCAATTCAACAAATGATCACAATCTTTTTATTTAAATATTTTTCATTTAATTTTAAGAACATCTCATTACGGATTAATTCAATTGATTATATTTTCATTGCTTTTTTTTAGTACCATTGAGAGAAAGATGTGAAACTTCTCTTAAATGAATGTATTTGATTTTTCGTTGTTATAGGTGTTGTTAAAGGAAACTCCAGAAATTATATCAAGAAGGAGAGAAGCTTTAGAACGGGAAGAAAAACTTTCTGGCGAACGAGATGCTGCACGTGTTGATTTGTTAGCCCAATTGGGTAGAGCCAGAGGGCAAGATCTTTTACAGGAAACTCAGGGTGGCCAAGGAAATGATAGTAATGGTAGTGGTGGTAATGGTGGTGGTGGTGGCGGACTTTTAACTTCTTTGGAAAAGACTCAAACAAAAGCGAAAGAGATTTTATTGGCCCTCGAAGAAAGTCGACGAAGCCTCGAGGATATTTCAAAGTAACAAGTTTTGATCAACTTTTATTATATATTTTTAGTTTCTTCTTTTTATATATAGAAACCCATTTATTTATTTAATAGTATCGAGAATAGGGAATTAGGGAATTTTTCCCAGAAAAACTTTAAATGAATTATTCAAAGGCAACACACATTTTTAATATATTACAACATTAATATTTATTTATAAATTTACAAGAAAATTCTTTTCTGAGTAATTTTTAATAAGTACTCTTACGAAACAACGATTACAAGTTATGATTTTATTGTTGTTGTTGTTGTTGTTGATCTATAAAAGCATATAAAATGAACGTGTATGATGTATATAAGTTAAATGGCAGTTCACCCGGTACATTAAAATAATTTAATCAATGGTTTCTCATTACAGAAGAATAGAGAGTCGCGAGAGACTTGCTAAATTTGCAGCTAACGTTTACAAAGCTGTTAAGGGACTGACATCGTTGAATCCTTTATACGTTTTCTCAACGGAAGCTTTCACGGATATTTATCTTGAAGCAGAGAGTACCAGATCAATAGCCATTTCCGATGAGAGAAAGGAACAGGATAGGCTAGTTGAAAAGAGGTCAATAAATATTGATTTTATTATTCTCATCGCGAGAAAATGCATTAAAAATAATATCGGACGTATATAGGTTTTCTTCTTATATATATATAAACCTTATGAATAATAATAATAATAATAATTGGTTTATATTTGAAGTATGAATGATTTTTTTGGAATTTATGTTTTAGATTAATAGCGTTGACGGTGCATTATTGCACGAAAGCAGCATATAGGAAACACCGATTAACGTTAGCATTGTACTTGGCACTCTCTTTAAATCCAATATCGGAAATTGATAGGAATTTATTACTCGATAGTGGTTTACCAAATAACGGGGATAATGTAGATTTGGAAGTACCCGATTGGATACCTGACGAACGTCGGACAGCGGTAAAAGTATTGGCCAGTTTCATGCCACAGGTATGCTACGTTTATTCGCATATGTCATCGTTATATCGATTAAACCGCAAATCAATCCAAAACAAATCTTCATTGTATTTTGCATTAATCTTATGCATATATTACATAAATAAATATAAATGTATATGTGTGCATATGTCTCCTAACAGGTAGCTGGGAAAATGAAACGTGATTGGTTGAACGATATTGGTAATGTGTACACGGACAACAATTTGACACATATCCAACGAATTCTAATTATCAAAGCACTTCGTCCGGATTATTTGCATACTGCTCTATCGAAATTCGCTATCTCGCAATTAGGTAAATATCATTTATGCAACGTCAAATGTTTAACGCAAATTTTAATTTATTTATTTAGAAAAGTCTCTTGTTATCTCCTAGTCCTCCTCCCCACACATCTCTTTAACAATTCTAATTGAAATGCAATTAGAAAGCCTTGAATTCGTTTGTAAAAATAAGCTTTATTTTGTTAATCGAAATAATAGGTGTACGAGATTTAGCACCACCAACTTGGACATTGCAAAAGATAGCAGAGAACGATGGATCAAGCCCGATACTTTTGTTGTTATCACCTGGAGCTGATCCCGGTCCAGAATTAAAATCATTGGTTGGTAATCTTGTAGCATCATCAACTGGTTTCACTGAAGTTTCTTTAGGACAAGGACAGGTTACACAAGCTGAGCTTGCTTTGGAAACTGCATGCAAGTAAGAATTCGTTAAGTATTATTAAACAATCAAGATCATCGTAATCGTTTATATTGCATATGTTCAATTGTCATTCATAGAAATGGTAGTTGGGTACTGTTGAGTAATTTGCAATTAGCATTAACATGGTTACCACGATTGGAAAGTTTATTGAGATCGCCAATGTGTACAGCAAATAAAAATTCAACAACGAGAATTTGGTTGACCACCGAAGAATGTGAAGGATTTTATCCTGGTTTAGCTGGGCTATGTTTAAAATTGGCTTACGAGCCACCCGAAGGTGTTCAAAGAAATTTCAAAAGATCATTCCAACAATTACAACAATTGGATGATAAAAAAACGAATGTTAATATTCCTGGAATGTTTTTACTTTCGTGGTTGCATTCGACCATTCAAGAAAGACGAAAATTCGTTCCCCAAGCATGGATCAGATCTTACGAATGGAACGAAGCTGATCTTGGTGCTGCTTATACGTTGATAGTTGATAAAACAATTAAAAGTAATCAAACGCAAAATTGGGAGACTGGTCAAGGATTGTTGGACGTTGCTGTTTACGGTGGAAGACTTCAGGACGATTACGATATGCGTGCACTTTGTGCTATCATACGTGAAATTTGGTCAAAGGATGTCTTCGAAGGTCGTCGTACCTTAGCTGGGGTTCTTAATATCCTAGATATCTCGGAAAATGATCCGATGAAGATCGTGGAACGTTTGGACAGTGAAGATTCACCTAGGGAATACTTTGGTTTACCTGCTAATGCTCACAGAGCTTGGGAAAGGGTAGCTGCTGAGATTGCATTGACACTTCTCAAAGGTAAATTATTATTATGCTTAATTTAAGCAGAGAGGGAATTTTGGAAGGTGTGTTGCTTAACGTAATGTATTACTTGAAATATTTTTACGAGTTTACAAAATTATTCAATCATTTCTAAAATGTATTAGAATTTTATTTGCAAATTTTATAAATGAAATATAATTATTTTTCAACGCGTATATCGACTTGGAAAATAATCAAAGATTTGTTATATTTGTTTGTCCAGGTATGACAATAAAAATATCAAGCAACGAGAAGACTCGCGGTAGAACCAGATCAGATAATACAATCGAAAAAGATTTAAAGGAATTATTGGATCGACGTTTGACGAAAATTGAAGCATCGTTGAATCCTCTCTCGAATGATATTAAAAAAGAGACTCCTCTCAAACGTTTCTTCGCAGACGAGCTCGAGTTTACTCGAGATTTATTAAATCGAATACGATTGGATCTCGAATTAATTAGAATCGAGGATACAAAGGTAATCTCGTTCATCGTTTCTTATTTTTTAAAATATTAATAAATGTTTTAACAGTCGTGTAATTATTTTTAATACAAGTGTTAATTAATTAAATATTGTATTTAATTAAAGACACCTAACAAATGGATGAATGAGTGGCAATCTGGACCAAAGGATGCAGTAACATTCGTTCATGGTTTATTAACAAGATATCAAATATTGGAATCCTTTGAAATGAGTTTTCCACTTCGAGTCGATTTATCGAAACTTGCCAGGCCAAGGGCCTTTTTAGCTGCCCTTAAACAACACACAGCTCGTGAGATCAATCATCCTCTTGAAAATTTACGATTAAGGGTTAATTGGATGCTAGATGATAATAGAAGTGAACAGTGGAAGGTATCCGTGATTATTGAGGGTCTTCTTATCTCAGGTATTCAATTCATTATTTTATTTATTGATTATTTTAATCCTTTTGCACGTGTATTAAACTACAGTTATATTTGTCGTTTAACAAGAGTCCTGATAGAAAAAAAAAGAAAGAAAATAATTGCTTGATGTTTCCATCACTACTTTTTCCAATAATTTTGTTTGTTTGTTTGTTAAACAGGTGCTCTGATCAAAGATAGCACACTGAAAGACGTGGACGTTAATGCTGCACCAATTGCAGCTGCTCCTATTTGTCAAATTGCATATTTACCCGAACGATATTCCTTTGATAAAGATTCGGATAAAAAAACATTGCATTCGTATTACGAAAAAAAAGAGGACAAGGATTGGATTAGTATACCAGTTTATAATGATTCTCAACGTAGTTCATTCGTTTGTTCATTTCCAATTGGTTGTCCTAGGGAAAATCGAAATATTTGGTTACGTCGTAGTGTTGCTCTTTACTTCAAACCTATTTAACTAATTCATTTGTTCATTTATTTTTTGATTTTAGGAAAACATTTGTCTCTTGTCTAGGATTTATAATTAATAATTAATTAACAGTAGATATAATTTGTTAGGGTTCATTGCATAATAGTATATTATTTTCGTTTTAATATACTATTATTAAGACATAAGATAAACAAAATAAATAGAATAATAAATCAATTGAAATCATAGATAAAATAAGATTATGTATAATGTGTAGATATTAATGGTAGATCATTGTTTAATTTGTTCTCGTAAAGTGCTTTATTTATATTACATTTTAATAAACCTTGCAGAATTCGTAGCGTACAAAGTTTTTGGGAGGTGGGGAAAATACACACTAACGCTGATTTAAATTGGCTATTTCATATTTCTTAATTAATTAATCAATCAATCAATCAATCAATCATTTTCATCATCTTAATCTTCTCTCATGTTTCATTTTCTTTTATATATATTATTTTTGACTAAAGTTTCTCAAATGAATCGACAATAATTGTTCTCCCTTTAATTTATTTTGCTGTTTTTTTTTTTTTTTTTAAGTAACAGTAAGTACAGAAATATATTTTATATATGCGTGTATGTAAATGGGGTAAGGAAAGGGGGTTTTATTAGGGTAATGTTTTTTGTTTTCTTCATATTTTTATTATACATGCATATGGTAGATAAAACTTGTTATAATTGGTATAATTTTACAATTACGCAAATTCATAGAAGAAAAAGTAGAAATAGAAAAAGATAGAGTGAGAGAGAGATAGAGAGAGAGAGAAAGAGAGAGAGAGAGAGAGAGAGAGGATTTAGGAATCGTTATAAATATTATTTAACAAAATTAGAAATAATTAGAAATCATTCGAATTACAATAATGTCTTTTCTTTTTCTTTCTTTATAATCGAACGTGCTTTCGTGTTTATTTATCGATTTTTATCGAATTATAATTGATTATATTTGTTAAAAATGTATTCTTTTTTATTTTTTTTGAACGATCAAAAATATGATTTTTGTTTTTTACGTTGATCCCATTAATGATACTTTTATTTGGCACGTTCGATGCAACGTGTTTGTTGTAGGGAATAATTGATTTTTATATTTTCTCTTTTTGTTAAATATGTGTATGAATAAATGTACAATTGTTTTTTAAAAGTTGAATGATTGATCTAACGGTTTACTAAAACACGATATTAATTTTGATCGTATATTATAGTCAATAACAAATGCTAATTATTATTACTATATTATTATTAATATTATTATTATTACTATTATAATTATATATATTTATATAATATGTATATATATATATACGTGTTTTTAAATACGGTCTAATATTTTCATTCTTTTCATAACGTATATCATTTTGTATATATATTTAATTAATTAATTAATTAATTTATTTATTTATTTATTTATGTATTTATTTATTTGTAGGGCACCTCGTAAACGATAATAATAAAAATAATAATTAGAATTATGATGATGATAATGATAATGATGATGACTATTATAATGTGAATGTGAATGTGAATGTAATTTCAAAGAATTTTCAGTGCATATTTCCGTTTCTCTTTCTTTCTCTCTCTCTATCTTTCTTTGTAATACTTTTGTTTTATTTTAAATAAAAACGTGAACACAAGAATCATTAGGAAAAATAACACGAATTAAAACACAAGAAATAGAAAATGAGGAAGAGTTGAAAGATAATAAAGGTTTGGATTTTGAGAAATAATTTGTAGAAAAGTTGGAAACACGAATGAAAGAAGAAGAAGAAGAAGAAGAAGAAGAAGAAGTAAAAAGAAAATGAAAAGTTAATTTTCCTGAATTATTTCTAACGCGACTGACTTAATGAAAATTCGATTCAACCGAGATGGTAATTCGATTTGATTTTAATTTCGACGTTTTTTTTTTTTCTCCACTTTCTCAGAGGCTTATTACCTTCTTTTTTTTCTCGCGTTAATTCAATCCCCCCTTTTTTTTTTTTTTTTATTTATTAATAAACGTCTATCGTAAAAACGTTCAATCAAGCAACCAACCAACCAACCCCATCGAAGTATTTTATCGGTTCGTTATACTTTAATCTTCCTCGTTCGATTATTTTAATTAATTCGTGTACGCGATGGGGTGGAGGGGGGGGGTGCAGGAGGATTTTGTTGTTTGTTTTTTTGTTTATTAATTATAATTCAAACACACTTTGTAATTAAACTGAGAAGATTCGTTTGCGTTACAATAAAGAGATGGTAGATTAGAAAAATAGTAGATTGTATACATAATTATTATTATTATTATTATTATTATTATTATTATTATTATATATAATATATTAATTTTTTCAAGAGAGAGAGAGAGAGAGAACGTGAGAGAGAAAATTATTAACACGAATAATACAATACAATTTTATTATAATAATTTTAATGCATCATATTATATTTATATACCTCGTGAAATATATTGGAGGATTTTTTTTTTTTCAAATTTATTTTTGAATATCATACAATAGAGGAAGATAAACAAAAAAAAAAGATTCAATTCCTTAATGAGAATAGAAATTGTATGCATGCTCATTGAAAACTAAGTAAGTTATATATATATATGTAATCTAGGTCATTGATGTAATCGATAAAGTTAATGAGAATGAAAAGAATACAATCAGAGAGAGAGAGAGTCAGAGAAAGATTATAAGAGAAAGAATGGAAAAATAGATTTAATATTAAAAATGATTAAGAAAGAGAAAAGATATTTAAATGTGAAAAATAAAATGGGATGGTAAATATGTAAATAATATTTCTATGAAATGAAAATCATTTAAAAATAGAGAGAGAGAGTATGTATATGCAAGATAAAGGATTAAAAATACGTGAATATTGACAAAAATAATTCCCAGTTTGATTTAATATAAGAGAGAATAAATTTTAATTAAATTTTAAAAAGAAAGGGGGCTATGGGAAAGAACAAAAAATTAGATGAGAAGGATACAAGAAGAGAGAAAGAGTGTGAGAGAGAGAGAGAGAGAGAGAGAGAGAGAGAAAGAGAGATGAATGAAGACGAATTATACTTTTTGTTTAAATTGTAAAAGTGAAGGAACAATCGCGTAGGTCGGACTCGAGTCGAAATGTCTTTGATTGTCGATTAGATTTTATTATTGCTCTAATTAAAAACCATAAGGAGAAGAGATGAGTGAGATATTTGCGACACGAGACCGATTCAACCACGAGAAAAAGGCAATACTGTGTTTTTTTTATATCTCTCGAAACATTTTTCATTTTCTTTTTCTTTGCTTTTCGTTTTCTATTCTTTTTGTTTCTTTTTTTTTCTTTTTTTTCTTCAATACTTATAATCGTTTATTTCCATTTTTTATTTCTTTTCCTTCTTTTCTTTTTCTTTTTTTTTTTTTACGCAAAAATGTATTCTCTCATACACACTTGCATACACATACCCCCACCACGCTCGCACACATACTCTTACATGATTATTATTAATTAATAATTAAATTGTATCATTTTTTTTTTTTTTTTTTTT
>NW_014569795.1:47930-51393 GCF_001313835.1 Polistes canadensis
TTATTTTATTTCTAATTTAATATTTGTGTTTGTGTGTATCTGTGAGTTATACTTTATATGTGTTGTTTATATTTTAAATATTTATAAATTATTTATGCGTGTATGCGTGTTTGCGTATGTGTATATATATATATAGTATGCACGTATTTATATAAGTAATATTTAATATTATTTTTTTTTGTTTTTTTTTTTTGCATTAGGTATATAAAGAGAGGCAAATAGGTAATTAGGTATGAGAAAAAAAGATTTGTTCAAAATCAGATAATTATTATACTAATCGATTGGACAATAATTTTCATTGTCGCGTTCATTAATACGATTGAATATTTTACTTCTTTATTTTTTTTTTCCTTTTCTTTTCTTTTTTCTATATTTGGGTTTTAAATTAACGAACGTTGTTTGGTTATTGTAATACAATACTAATTTGTAATATCATTATTCCTAATCACACACGCGTAAATAGTTGTATGCGTTTATTAATTTTATATTAATTAATCATCATTATTAATATTATTATGTTTTTTTTTTTATTATATATATATATTTATACGTATGTTTGTTTGTTTGTTTTTTTGTATGTACGTTTTTGTATGTAGAAGAATCGAGTAGAAAGATTTTTGTTTCATTTTTTTTCATGGTTTTTTGTTTTTGTCGCGGTTGCTAGTCAAATAATTGTAATTTGTATTTTTTTTGCATCACGAACAAATAATAATTAATAAAATATACAAAAGAGAAAGAGATAGAGAGAGAGAGAACACAATGTGTATAATAGATTAGGTGAAATGTCGATTATGAATTAGATTAGATTTTTCTTGGGTCGTTTAATGGATCATTATTATTTTTTATATATATATGAGATTTAATAGTCGAATTATTATTTTTTTTTTTTTGGTCTTTTTTAATTTATTTCCTTTGAACGATATTATTTAAGAGAAAAATATAGAATCACAAATTTCTAATTCGATTTTCACGCGTTAAAGAAGAAGACAAATATATATTTGATATTTTTTTATAGAATATTATATTATTATTTTAGTAGAAAAAAACAAAATAGGAAAAGGTTTATTTTGCATTTTTCTTTTGTTAAATTTATGTTCGCAATAGTATTAAATAACGTATATATATAGTTTAATTTGATGAATATTTAAATATATTATAATTTTAAGGTCCCTTTTTATAGAAACTATGTTCAACGCGTATTGTTATTTCATTCTTTGAGAATATTTTTTAATATTATTGGCACTAATAAGGAAAATTTATTAATGTTTTTTTTTTCTTTCAAATTCTGATTGATCTATCGATTTAATTATCGTAACAAATAACTCGTTCTAATTTTTTTAATCGTTTTAACTAAATCTAGTCAATATCTAGTACACGATTCAAATATATTCATTTATTTTTTTAATCATTATAATCATCTGAATCATCTCTAAACTCGTCATTCATAAGGATACACATTTTAAAATAATTATAACTTGATGCCTAAAAACGCGTTTAGAAAAAATCCTAATCTCTCTCTGTGTTTAATTTTTATTTATTTTTATTTTAATAATAGTTAATAATAGTTATATATATTTTTTGGTTATTCCTTCCTTCCTTTCTTTATTTTTCAGAGTAAATAGATAAGTATAATATAATGATAAATAGTATTAGAGAGTTTATGGTAAATAGTATAATAGTTGCGATAGATCGTTTTTTATTTATTTATTTTTTTCTTTTCTAAAATCTAATTGGTGTTCGTACGTTGTTCCCCTTTTTACACTTTTTATTTCTGTTTAGTTTATTTTAATTTAACTTTTACTCTTTTGGTAATATATAATTCCTTTTTTTTTTTCTTTTTATTTATTTAAATGTATTTTTAACAACATCTTTTCCCTTCTTTTTTTTCTTCTTCTTTTCTTTTTTAAATTATTCGTCAACGTTTCTCACAATTATCCAATTCGATTAATTTTACATTAACAAACGTACAAGGTGTCTCGAAAAAAAAATGTACACGTCGTCGTTAGATTAAAATTAAAGATTTGTATTATTTTCGGATTAAAAAAAAGAACAAATTATATATTAAAATAAAGAAAAAAATAACAAAACACACTATAGATCAAAGAATACGTAGAAATATATTTCTGTTTCGAGAACACCCTGTAGATTGTTAAATCGTTAAATAAAACGTGAACAATTAATTAATCACGCGTATATATTTGGGAATATCTGTTGAATTACGAATTGCAACGCGTTCTGTTTCTTTTCTTTTTGTTGCTGAAATAATATTGTTTCATATTATTTGTTTGTTTAGTTTTATTATACATATATATGCCATAAAGGTAATCTAGTATATATCATGTACCTTTCTTGAAAATATTATAGTTGGCACAGTGTTGATTGTGTCCGTCGTGTAATTTAAATCTTATGCATGTTTTATGTGGTTATTTTTTTATACTTCCTGTATTTATTTATTTTTATATGGTTCTTTTCCTTATTTTTTTTTTTTATTTTTTTTTTTTATATTTTTTTTTTAAACTATCTACCAGCATTTTCCTGCATAGACCCTGTTTAATTTCTAATCAAATTCACACCGATTCTCGTTTTAGAGTTATCATCATATTTTTAACGCGTGTCTATTTTATTATTATTATTTCATTTATATATTCAAATATGTTTGCGTTTACGTAATAACAAAAAAAGTGATTTGTAAAAAGGGTTGAGTTTGGCTGGGCGACAGGGGGAGGCTTTTGGGGTGGAGGGAAAGGGAGGGAGGAATAAATATTTAGTATGAATTATAGACGAAAAGTATTAGATTAGAAAAATGTTGATAGACCCCAATTAATTTCTAATTAAAATTCAATACAGTTTGTTAATTTCGACGTTTACAAGTGTGTTCATTTTTTAATATTTTTTTTTTTTCTTTCTTAATAATTATATTATGTGTATGTATGTATGTATGTATATACATATACATATAGATTATTTTATAATTAGAGATTCGTGGATGATAAATTATTATGTGACAAAATTTGATATTACAAGAGATTAGATTGTGTACGTGTGTGTGTGTATGTATTTTTTTCTTTTTTTTTTTAAAGTTCTAATTAACAAACTTATTTTTCCCGCCCACAATTTGATTTAGTTTCATTTTTATTGTTTCGAATTTTGTTTAAAATTGGATGTGTCTATAAGCAAGGCCGCGAGATATTTTTTTGTTTTTGTTTACTAGGAAAAAGTTCAAGTTATTAGAATATTATAGAAAAATGGTTTTAATCGTAATTAAAAATACTATGAGTAATATTTTGAATACGCGTACGCTTAAAATACACTTACGCGTTATCTTCAGTATTTTTTTTCTTTTTTCACATTTTTAAAATACAATTTTATTCGTCAAAGCTCTTACTATTTAACAATAAATAATTCTCTATGTGTAATTCGATAAATTCATGCTTTTATTTCTAAGATAAAATGCATCATAATC